>NC_046381.1:2484129-2784129 GCF_011125445.2 Fundulus heteroclitus
CCACTTCTGTGAGCGTTCCAAAGCAATGGCATGGTGTTATGGCTGAGTGTGAAATTATAGACGTGAAGTTATGTATGGACATTTTGCTTTGTTAGTGCATGTTAAAATGTCCTAATTAAACGTGCACTTGCCTATTTAATGCTATGCATTGTTCACTTCGGCGGGGCGGAGTTAGGCTCCCTCCCTGTGAGGGAGAGTTTAAGTGGACGGTTTAGTCGGTTCGAATGAACCCATGTGTACTCTGACTTTGCACGCTGGCTTCTAGGTTCTTTCGAGGCCACGCGAAGTCGTTCGGGAGACGGTCTTTTAAGTCAGTGATGCACTGGTGTGCCGTGTAGACGGTTGTCACACTGACGTCTTCGGGCTGGTAGATGAGATTCAGGGGAAGTGTCCTTTGTCTTCCTGTCATCATCTGGAAAAGTGTCATCCCTGTGGAGCATGGTGAGGTAGAGCGGATTAGCATTAGGACCAGGGGAAGCTTTGTATCCCAGTTCCTACCATGGCTGCTGGCATGTTCCTTTGACATGCTGACCACGGTGCAGTTCATTCGCTCCACCTGTCCGGATGACTGTGGGCGGTAGGTGATGTGGATTAACTTCCACGCTCAACATGTCAGAAAGCACGGTCAAGATGTTGACGTGAAATGCGTTCCTCTGTCCGAGTCGATGGACAGGGGAAGGGCCCAACCGGCTGAAACGTGATTTAGCAGCAGGGCTGCTGTGGTGACAGCGGTTGTCTTTCAGGTGCCGGCAAACATTCGACCCATTATGTGAAAACTGCCTGTTATTGTCAAAAGTATTTGTTATCTCTTAACGATTCGGGGACTGGACCGATCCAGTCAGTCTGCAAATTGACCACGGAATATAACCCCCCTTTGCTGAAGCAGGCTCGGTCTAGTGCCGTGTGGGTTGTAACTGGCTGCAGGTTAAGCAGCCTTGTACATACTCCTGGTGTCCTGGGCCATTGAAGGCCGGGGCGTCACCTGTGGGAGAGTGGTCAGATTAGCTTTGAGCTTCTGTGTTTCTCCCCTACTGGTGAATTCATGGACGTGTGTCAGGTGTGATCCCAAGTTCGTTTGAATCTTTGGGCTGAATGGGCTGAAACTCATAAAACAGCTCCTTAAGTGGCTGTTTCCTCTGTTTCAGTGGTCATGCATCAGCTTTTTCCAGCTGTTGCATGATTTCTGTTTCGAAGCCAGGCAGGGCTCAGGGGTGAGTCTCCAATTCTCTGGTTGATTTGGTGCTGGTTCTGTTGGGTTGGTTGCTATCGCTACACCAACAGATTTCCTTCAGCTTCAAGCGTTGCACCACAATGGATCCAGCAGGCCGAGCTTCATGTCGCCTGATTTGGATCATGCTGGAGGAAAGGTAAACACGGTGTCTGGAGAGTCCTGTCTGCAGTCAAGAATAAGGCAGGTCTCCGATGGACGGGAATGCTCAACTCAAAGTAGTGGAAAGAGGTTTTCGATGAGCACCCAAGAGGTTTCTTCGCCACCACTTGGATCGGCATGCGAGTTGGATTCTCCACTAAAAGGTAAGCTGAGCGGTTGTTCAGCTCAAGCAGGGGTGTGTCAGAGGATTTGGAAATCGGCTCTGTGGAAGGCAGAAATGGTGCTAAAAGTTCTTTGGGCTCCTCGGAGCATGTCACCTGGTTGATAGGGACGGACAGTCCACTTCCAGAAGTGAGGGGCTTGGGAGTCCCCTACTTGGGCCCAAAGATGACCATGATAGCAGTCAATGAGTGGGGCTAACCTGTTCAACAGGTCCTGACCCACAAGAAAAGGTTCTGTGTCCAAAGTACATATGTAGATGGGGTGCACCAGGGTCATGTCACGGAAAGTGATGTCTAACCACGCCCGTTTGGTGATGCATGACTGATCCTGAGTGTAGCTAGTGATGCCCACGTTACAGGTCTCCACCTGGAACGGTTTCCCAAGAGACACCATAGCTCTGGTCACCTCATCAAACAAATCTGAGCACATTAGACTGATCTCGGAACCCGTGTCTAAAAGAGCATTTGCAGTTACACATCCTCCGATAACTGTCGAGCAGTATAAGCGGTGTGCATTTTCATGATGGTTTAGCTCACCTAGAAACCTTAGAAAAGGGGCTTTCTGATCACCTGCTGATGGGATCTTAGAAGGTTGTCGGTGAATTTTCGGTTGGTCCCCCCCCTTAATCAGATAAACTCTGTTAGAAGGGGAAGCCTGTTCCACGCCTAGTCATGCTGGCTGGGGTTTTGGGCCTGGCTTACCTGGAGGGTCGACAGGATTGGATGGTGGCTGGTACGGCTGCGGCGCGATCTGACGCACTGTTTCGGCGAGCGACCTGCGAAAAGTCTCCTCCATCTCCTTTCTCATTGACTCCTCTATGCACAGGTTCCAGCCTTTGTGGTCATGTGTGCTTTTCGACCTTTCCGGCCTGTCAGCTTGCTTACCGTATCGAGCTGGATCCGGCCTGTGCCATTTTTGAAACCTCTCACCTTCCATGCTGCCATGCTGACCTCTCCTATCCTGAGAAGCTTTCTTCTGCTGCGGCTCAAAACCATGTTGCTTCTTAGGACCAAATCTAGTTTTAGGTTTGAAGGGAGGCATCTCATGTCCCTCCAGACCTAAACTCTTTTCTGGTTTGGCTCGAATCTGCAGAACCTTTTTATCACTATCGGCTCCTTTGTTGGGCCGGGACACGTGTTTCCCATGCCACCTGCGCGTATTTCCTGATTTCCTGCATGGTAAGTTTCTTGGTTCTACAATGCATGGTAACCTCATAACGCACGCTTTCATGAAGATTATGGAGGAACAAAGATTTGAAAGTGTGGTCTTCCTCCAAGCCGGGAGCATTTCGTCCCTGAAGGTAAGCAGCCCGCAAGCGACGGTAGTACGCTTTTGGTGCTTCAGTTCTCTTTTGCTGAATTGCAAAAGCTCCAAGAGTTGCAGAAGCTGGGTCTGTAAACACCGAATATTCTTCTCTTAAAGCCTGACAAAGAGCTGAATAACGGTCACGTGTAGCTGGAGGGAGGCTTTCTATGAAAACATGGACACTTCTGGACGTGGTTTTCCAGATAAGCTTCAACTTTTCTCGAGCTGAGGGGCTATATAAGTCTAGCAGACAGCGCTCTACCTCTCTGAGATAGTCACCAATGGTGGATTCTGTATTGCTAGGATCAAAACGCTCTATGTCTCGGGCCAGGGACTCAAGTTGACGCATCCGCAGTCCCTGTTCAGGGATCGGAGCTGGTCCATCTGAGTCCTCTCCTGACGACTCCTGCCTGTGGTAACCACGGTGGGAGGGAGGCTCCAGTTCTGACCACCTACCTGGCATCGGCGGCCGTTTGTGGGACGCAGGGGGACCCCCCCTGTCATGAACTCTTGTCTGTGGACGCAGTTCAGAGGAGTGGGGTTCACCTGTGTCCCAGGAACGGTGCTCTCGTCGCCCTGGTGGGGGGAAAAGATCATAGCGAGCCGTGTCAGGGGTCAGGTGGGAAGCAGGTGTTTTCCCATGATTTACATCATGTGGATCAGTCCTGATTGCCACCGTAAGTTGTTTAGGCATTTCTTTCTGTATCACACTGCTATATCTGTCCTGACCTTCGCTTACCCTTCGCTCAGAAGGTGTCTGAGGGCCCAGTTCATCCAATGTCCTCCAGGTGTGATCTCCATGTTTTCCTCTGGAGTCCTCACACTCAGATCCTTCTGTCTGCAAGCTAATGCGATCCTCCTCTCGCTCCTCTGTGGGATGACAGCTGCCCTGAACACTTCTCTGTTCTAGCTCCCTAACTCTTTCCTCAGCTGCGATCCGCATCTCAACCTCTCTGTTACGCAGATCGGTCTCTAGCGTTAACCTTCGGTGGTATAACGCAGTTAATTCACCCAAAACATCTGCTACCAATCTATGTTTAGGTTTGCTCTGGACCTCCTGCACCAATTCCTGAATTCTCCTCTCACAGTCTTCTATGCTAAACTGATTCAGATGGGTTTGTTCGTCCGGTGTCATTTTAAGCAGTGAGCTAATGACATCCTGGGCCTCCATTCCAATGGAATGGTTTGGACCTTCAGCTCCTTTGACTGAAGAACCGCTACTATCCATTCTTTGTCAGCTATGGATAACAACACAACAAGTAACACTGTAGTTTAGCAGAGCGCTAAATGACAGACAACAAATAACAACGCTGTATTCCAGCTTAGCACTAGGTAACAACGCATACGCTTTAATTTAGCTCAGCGCTAAACAACAACTGCTAACAACAACTGTTAAGTGGCTTCACTTTAACTGTTAACAGCAAACACGCACTATGACTGGCACTTTAACTGCAGTAAGTGGGTTCAAATACGTGCGTTTAATTAGGCTGCGCAGGGGAGAATCAACCCTGCGACTTACAACTCCTATGTTTTAGGAACGGTTAATATGCTTGTTTAACTTTGAGAAAATTAACTTTGAGTGACATGGGCCACTAACCTTTCGGCCAGTGATTAAATGATAAAGCTGTGGCTTTGTTTGTGATGTAAGTTATTTCAGAACAGGTGCTCTACACATGTGTGGAAAATAGCAAAGTGTTTTGGAGCTTCAGAGGTGGCAAAGAATGACAGTTAAAAACCGCTAAATTGCAACCTTAGTTTCAAAATCACAGCTCAATTTTGACCACTTATGATGAGCAGAAGGGGGATAAGGGAGGAAAGAGAAAAAAAAATGAATAAAATAAAATAAAAAAAGACAAAGGGGCGTAACCGTAAGGTAAGTTTAAAGAAACTGACTTTCAAAACTGTCCCTCCGGGACACTGAGCGATCTAAGCTGTCTTTAAAACCGTGACTGCAACTACCTATCCTGGCCACCAGATGGAGGCAAGGTCTCTCTTTTCAAAGCAGAACACGACACAGACTCTGATTGACAAGTAGCAGACGCTGGCTGCTGTGTATTTCAATCTAGCTGACTTCCAGTCCAGAAATCAATATTCAAACCCCAGGTTAACAACCTCAAACCACCACAAACACGTATATATTTAGTAATGATACCTCCTTAATCAATTATGACTGAATAGTCCTTTTGGCAAGGTGAGCAGTCAAAATGCTGGAATATGGATTGTGTTCATTCAATTCATAAGTTGCTGGTTATTCGATTTAGTCTAAAGGAACGCCAATAAGTAGACTCCAGCCCACACCGGGAAAAGCCAATTTATGCTATGCCATAAGCTGGTTGAATATGCTTATTATTATTATTAATTATAATTTGGTATTATAATTTAAATAATAAATCATTCAACTCAAAATTTTGCTATAACAAATATAGTTCAAATGGTGGTGATGTTAGCTATAAGCTTATAAGTATTTATACCACTAATGCATTAGTTAACTTGCTGTTATGAACTCATTTATGCTGGAATAAATGATCAGGTCGGACTGTTAACCGACCAGGTTTATCCAGCAGGCTGTGAGAACCCCAATGTAACTGCAATTAGAGTTTAAATCCTTATTCCTTATCACCATCCAATGATATTGTCTCTGTATTAATGTCAGATGTTAACTCCAAAGGAGGTTAGCTCTGATTTCTGAATAACCATGTAACTGTGAATTGGACTGAACACAAAACAATGTCTATTCCGCAGTCGTGGTTTTATTGAACCAAAAGCAATTCCCTGTTACAGTAATTCTCTGATTCAAACAACTTTGGAATTCTTACTCATTACTAAACTAAAACATGCAAAATATATATGTGGAAATAAAGAACAAAACAAAAATAAACAATGGATTAAAATGAGCGGTTAGCAGATCTTAACTTAACTCAAAAGTTGTTTAACACCGCCCTCGAAACACCGGCATTTCACGTATCAGCCTTGATAGACAGAACAGCTTCGGGAATCTCACTGGACGCTTTGATGTCTTACACAAAGCTAGTTCAGCTAAGCTACCTACAGTTCAGATACACGTGACCCTCCCAAGATGGCTGCTACGATGACGTATGAGGGGAGGTCCTAATGACGTAACCACGCTTACGCTGATAGGATAATGCCTCGCTTCGAGAGGGGGGGCAGCTAACTGGGAGTTTAAAGCAAAGCCCGCGACTTGAGCTCGGACAAAGAAATTAAACTGATAAGGAGCGAAAAGAGAGAGAGGGGGGAAGCAGGGAAGAAGATAGAAAGGAATAAAGCGGCAACCCACGGCGGGGTTCTTAATGGATCACAAATCAACACAGCAAATCAATTGTAAAATGCATGCACATACAAAGAAAATGTTCAGCAAAGTAATTCCAACTTCGTCGTGGAATAAAAGCATTAACCAACACCTACAAAGTTCTACCGCCTGCCCAGGCACTTCTAAACACCCTGTTGGTGAAACAGAAATGAAAGGGGAAAAACCCCGTTACTTTGAGTTGCCTCGGGGCTGGTCCGGAACGCTCCGAGTGTGGCTTTCTGGACGCGCTTCGACGAGCGCAGTTGTCCACAGGCTGCAGCGGCACGGGGAAGAAGCTCCTTCGTTTCTTCCTCCGGGTTCACAGTCAGTCGCTTTGTTGGCCAGACAAAGCGGGGTCCTCTTCGATCACTGGGAGATGCGGCGTCTCTCAGTCTTTTGATCAGAGGGAATTTAAAAGTACTTATTTAAGTCGACCTCCTGTTATGAAGCAGGGAATCACCGTTGCGTCGAAAAATCTCGGTCCAGCGAGCAATCGAACACGTGGCGTGGGAATCAGCTGTGTGCGTGTCTTCTCGGGTTGGCTAAAAGCCAGGGAAGAAGGAAGCTCATCGTGTGTGATCGGCTTTTATAGCCATCACCATAGCAACTTTATCTTGATCGGCGGCCATTTTGCCGTGTTGCGTGATGGGAGTTGGTGGCCATTTTGACCACATTGCATCATGGGTAACGCAGTCCGTTACGTCCCGAATTGATGCTGTTTCCTTGATCGGCGGCCATTTTGCCGTGTTGCGTGATGGGAGTTGGTGGCCATTTTGACCACATGAGTTGGTGGCCATTTTGACCACATTGCATCATGGGTAACGTAGTCCGTTACCGCTTTCTGTCACGTCTGAACTGGCACAACATACCCCCCTTTAGCTTTGAAGAGTGGGATGCTGGTCACAGTCTTTAAAGCTACAACCAAGTCCATTCTGGCGTGACGAAAATCCGTTGTGCATGAGTGGAACAACCTAATAGTCTTTCTAGTAGTCCATTGGGATTCATGCAGTTCAGTTCATCATCCAAGAGGAGGAAAAATGAAGCATTCATTGTGCCTGGGTCAGTGACCTAGCCTGGGCAGGACTAAGCTATAGCTAGTCGTTTCTATTGGCTAATAAGGCAACAATAAAGTAATAAAAAAAAAGAAATGCAAACTTCACAATCACCATTGTCAATACATTCATTGGTCATCAGGTTTGAACTTTGAACCAAAGAAAGGAGAGAGGGAAAAAGGGAAAGGAAAGAGACAGCGGTTCGTAGTCTAATCAGCTTATGACCTTCAAGGAGCTGGTGCTACGAACCTGGGAGCGACAAAGGTGAGGGCGTCAATCCTGGTTTGCAACTGTTTGATCTGCTTGTATGCTGCATACGCCATCGCGGTAGTGATGGCCCATCCAAATACAAGGAGAACCACAATAATGGTCATAATGTGAGTGTCGGTCGACTCTGTAGCTCTGGGGAAGCGAAGCAGAGGGACCGAGCTCAACTCTGATGGAGTGAGACTGAATTTAATCAGCTGGGTGCCTGCAAGTAAAAGCTGTCTTTCAATGCCGACATCAATGCTGAAATTGTATCCCTTAAAGACATTATTTCAATCTCTGAGTCATATTTATCAACGTCAAGGTGATGCAGAACCATGTTTCCAATGTGGACTGGAGCACCTTGAGGTGGGGAACAGAAAATGGTTTGGTTGGGCAGTTTTAGTCTAGTAACTGTGTCATGCTGCTCGTAGGATAACAGGGCTTCTGCCTCTGGGGTGCTAACGAGCCAGCGGTTACCTGCCCGCTCAATTTTGGTTTCCACACCTGCATCTTTAAGGGTCATTCTAGCCTGACAGTTTTGTTCAGGAGATTCATTAGACCACACAGGTAATTGGTAACGTCTCTGATAAATGGGTTGCTTGGGCATACCCAGTGGATGTCTTTGGTTTTGGTACACAAATCCAAATTAGGGACTAAATAAAGCTTGGGATCAGCATCATGATAGGCCAATATTGAGGGAGTTTGTAGGTGTACGTGGGTCTCACCTTGCCAAAAACCGACATTCAATACTGATTTAAGCCTATACACATTAGCTCTTTCAATGATGGGAAGGTTTAGCATAAATCCTATCTCCAAGTTGTCAGGATTTACAAATATCGGAATTGCACTACCTAGGCTGTGCGCCAGGTGTATTTGTGGTGGTTGCAGTGTTTCACTAGAGGCAGATTTGAGAACCTTTTCAACCAAATCTACTGGTACCAGGTACGGAGGAATCCGTCCTTCAGCAAGGCTATTTATGGATGAACTAACCTCTCGAGTGAGGTCCTGCATTAAATCTCTAACAACCTGAGTATACATCATGTCATTCTTTACCACTTCTGTGAGCGTTTCCAAAGCAATGCATGGTGTTATGGCTGAGTGTGAAATTATAGACGTGAAGTTATGTATGGACATTTGCTTTGTTAGTGCATGTTTAAAATGTCCTAATTAAACGTGCACTTGTCCTATTTAATGCTATGCATTGTTCTCTTCGGCGGGGGCGGAGTTAGGCTCCCTTCCCTGTGAGGAGAGTTTAGTGGACGGTTTAGTTCGGTTCGAATGAACCCATGTGTACTCTGGACTTTGCACGCTGGCTTCTAGGTTCTTTCGAGGCCACGCGAAAGTCGTTCGGAGACGGTCTTTTAAGTCAGTGATGCACTGGTGTGCCGTGTAGACGGTTGTCACACTGACGTCTTCGGGCTGGTAGATGAGATTCAGGGGAAGTGTCCTTTGTCTTCCTGTCATCATCTGGAAAAGTGTCATCCCTGTGGAGCATGGTGAGGTAGAGCGGATTAGCATTAGGACCAGGGGAAGCTTTGTATCCCAGTTCCTACCATGGCTGCTGGCATGTTCCTTTGACATGCTGACCACGGTGCAGTTCATTCGCTCCACCTGTCCGGATGACTGTGGGCGGTAGGTGATGTGGAATTTAACTTCCACGCTCAACATGTCAGAAAGCACGGTCAAGATGTTTGACGTGAAATGCGTTCCTCTGTCCGAGTCGATGGACAGGGGAAGGCCCCACCGGCTGAAAACGTGATTTAGCAGCAGGGCTGCTGTGGTGACAGCGGTGTCTTTCGGTGCCGGCAAACATTCGACCCATTCTGTGAAACTGCCTGTTATTGTCAAAAGATATTTGTTATCTCTTAACGATTCGGGGACTGGACCGATCCAGTCAGTCTGCAAATGTGACCACGGAAATATAACCCCCCTTTGCTGAAGCAGGGCTCGGTCTAGTGGCCGTGTGGGTTGTAACTGGCTGCAGGTTAAGCAGCCTTGTACATACTCCTGGGTGTCCTGGGCCATTGAAGGCCGGGGCGTCACCTGTGGGAGAGTTGTCAGATTAGCTTTGCAGCTTCTGTGTTCTCCTACTGGTGAATCATGGACGTGTGTCAGTGTGATCCCAAGTTCGTTTGAATCTTTGGGCTGAATGGGCTGAAACTCATAAAACAGCTCCTTAAGTGCTGTTTCCTCTGTTTCAGTGGTCAGTGCATCAGCTTTTTCCAGCTGTTGCATGATTTCTGTTTCGAAGCCAGGGCAGGGCTCAGTGGGTGAGTCCCAATTCTCTGGTTGATTTGGTGCTGGTTCTGTTGGGTTGGTTGCTATCGCATACACCAACAGATTTCCTTCAGCTTCAAGCGTTGCACCACAAATGGATCCAGCAGGCCGAGCTTCATGTCGCCTGATTTGGATCATGCTGGAAGGAAAGGTAAACACGGTGTCTGGAGAGTCCTGTCTGCCAGTCAAGAATAAGGGCAGGTCTCCGATGACGGGAATGCTCAACTCAAAGTCGTGGAAAGAGTTTTCGATGAGCACCCCAAGAGGTTTCTTCGCCACCACTTGGATCGGCATGCGAGTTGGATTCTCCACTAAAAGGTAAGCTGAGCGGTTGTTCAGCTCAAGCAGGGGTGTGTCAGAGGATTTGGAAATCGGCTCTGTGGAAGGCAGAAATGGTGCTAAAAGTTCTTTGGGCTCCTCGGAGCATGTCACCTGGTTGATAGGGACGGACAGTCCACTTCCAGAAGTGAGGGGCTTGGGAGTCCCTACTTGGGCCCAAAGATGACCATGATAGCAGTCAATGAGTGGGGCTAACCTGTTCAACAGGTCCTGACCCACAAGAAAAGGTTCTGTGTCCAAAGTACATATGTAGATGGGGTGCACCAGGGTCATGTCACGGAAAGTGATGTCTAACCACGCCCGTTTGGTGATGCATGACTGATCCTGAGTGTAGCTAGTGATGCCCACGTTACAGGTCTCCACCTGGAACGGTTTCCCAAGAGACACCATAGCTCTGGTCACCTCATCAAACAAATCTGAGCACATTAGACTGATCTCGGAACCCGTGTCTAAAAGAGCATTTGCAGTTACACATCCTCCGATAACTGTCGAGCAGTATAAGCGGTGTGCATTTTCATGATGGTTTAGCTCACCTAGAAACCTTAGAAAAGGGGCTTTCTGATCACCTGCTGATGGGATCTTAGAAGGTTGTCGGTGAATTTTCGGTTGGTCCCCCCCCTTAATCAGATAAACTCTGTTAGAAGGGGAAGCCTGTTCCACGCCTAGTCATGCTGGCTGGGGTTTTGGGCCTGGCTTACCTGGAGGGTCGACAGGATTGGATGGTGGCTGGTACGGCTGCGGCGCGATCTGACGCACTGTTTCGGCGAGCGACCTGCGAAAAGTCTCCTCCATCTCCTTTCTCATTGACTCCTCTATGCACAGGTTCCAGCCTTTGTGGTCATGTGTGCTTTTCGACCTTTCCGGCCTGTCAGCTTGCTTACCGTATCGAGCTGGATCCGGCCTGTGCCATTTTTGAAACCTCTCACCTTCCATGCTGCCATGCTGACCTCTCCTATCCTGAGAAGCTTTCTTCTGCTGCGGCTCAAAACCATGTTGCTTCTTAGGACCAAATCTAGTTTTAGGTTTGAAGGGAGGCATCTCATGTCCCTCCAGACCTAAACTCTTTTCTGGTTTGGCTCGAATCTGCAGAACCTTTTTATCACTATCGGCTCCTTTGTTGGGCCGGACACGTGTTTCCCATGCCACCTGCGCGTATTTCCTGATTTCCTGCATGGTAAGTTTCTTGGTTCTACAATGCATGGTAACCTCATAACGCACGCTTTCATGAAGATTATGGAGGAACAAAGATTTGAAAGTGTGGTCTTCCTCCAAGCCGGGAGCATTTCGTCCCTGAAGGTAAGCAGCCCGCAAGCGACGGTAGTACGCTTTTGGTGCTTCAGTTCTCTTTTGCTGAATTGCAAAAGCTCCAAGAGTTGCAGAAGCTGGGTCTGTAAACACCGAATATTCTTCTCTTAAAGCCTGACAAAGAGCTGAATAACGGTCACGTGTAGCTGGAGGGAGGCTTTCTATGAAAACATGGACACTTCTGGACGTGGTTTTCCAGATAAGCTTCAACTTTTCTCGAGCTGAGGGGCTATATAAGTCTAGCAGACAGCGCTCTACCTCTCTGAGATAGTCACCAATGGTGGATTCTGTATTGCTAGGATCAAAACGCTCTATGTCTCGGGCCAGGGACTCAAGTTGACGCATCCGCAGTCCCTGTTCAGGGATCGGAGCTGGTCCATCTGAGTCCTCTCCTGACGACTCCTGCCTGTGGTAACCACGGTGGGAGGGAGGCTCCAGTTCTGACCACCTACCTGGCATCGGCGGCCGTTTGTGGGACGCAGGGGGACCCCCCCTGTCATGAACTCTTGTCTGTGGACGCAGTTCAGAGGAGTGGGGTTCACCTGTGTCCCAGGAACGGTGCTCTCGTCGCCCTGGTGGGGGGAAAAGATCATAGCGAGCCGTGTCAGGGGTCAGGTGGGAAGCAGGTGTTTTCCCATGATTTACATCATGTGGATCAGTCCTGATTGCCACCGTAAGTTGTTTAGGCATTTCTTTCTGTATCACACTGCTATATCTGTCCTGACCTTCGCTTACCCTTCGCTCAGAAGGTGTCTGAGGGCCCAGTTCATCCAATGTCCTCCAGGTGTGATCTCCATGTTTTCCTCTGGAGTCCTCACACTCAGATCCTTCTGTCTGCAAGCTAATGCGATCCTCCTCTCGCTCCTCTGTGGGATGACAGCTGCCCTGAACACTTCTCTGTTCTAGCTCCCTAACTCTTTCCTCAGCTGCGATCCGCATCTCAACCTCTCTGTTACGCAGATCGGTCTCTAGCGTTAACCTTCGGTGGTATAACGCAGTTAATTCACCCAAAACATCTGCTACCAATCTATGTTTAGGTTTGCTCTGGACCTCCTGCACCAATTCCTGAATTCTCCTCTCACAGTCTTCTATGCTAAACTGATTCAGATGGGTTTGTTCGTCCGGTGTCATTTTAAGCAGTGAGCTAATGACATCCTGGGCCTCCATTCCAATGGAATGGTTTGGACCTTCAGCTCCTTTGACTGAAGAACCGCTACTATCCATTCTTTGTCAGCTATGGATAACAACACAACAAGTAACACTGTAGTTTAGCAGAGCGCTAAATGACAGACAACAAATAACAACGCTGTATTCCAGCTTAGCACTAGGTAACAACGCATACGCTTTAATTTAGCTCAGCGCTAAACAACAACTGCTAACAACAACTGTTAAGTGGCTTCACTTTAACTGTTAACAGCAAACACGCACTATGACTGGCACTTTAACTGCAGTAAGTGGGTTCAAATACGTGCGTTTAATTAGGCTGCGCAGGGGAGAATCAACCCTGCGACTTACAACTCCTATGTTTTAGGAACGGTTAATATGCTTGTTTAACTTTGAGAAAATTAACTTTGAGTGACATGGGCCACTAACCTTTCGGCCAGTGATTAAATGATAAAGCTGTGGCTTTGTTTGTGATGTAAGTTATTTCAGAACAGGTGCTCTACACATGTGTGGAAAATAGCAAAGTGTTTTGGAGCTTCAGAGGTGGCAAAGAATGACAGTTAAAAACCGCTAAATTGCAACCTTAGTTTCAAAATCACAGCTCAATTTTGACCACTTATGATGAGCAGAAGGGGGATAAGGGAGGAAAGAGAAAAAAAAATGAATAAAATAAAATAAAAAAAGACAAAGGGGCGTAACCGTAAGGTAAGTTTAAAGAAACTGACTTTCAAAACTGTCCCTCCGGGACACTGAGCGATCTAAGCTGTCTTTAAAACCGTGACTGCAACTACCTATCCTGGCCACCAGATGGAGGCAAGGTCTCTCTTTTCAAAGCAGAACACGACACAGACTCTGATTGACAAGTAGCAGACGCTGGCTGCTGTGTATTTCAATCTAGCTGACTTCCAGTCCAGAAATCAATATTCAAACCCCAGGTTAACAACCTCAAACCACCACAAACACGTATATATTTAGTAATGATACCTCCTTAATCAATTATGACTGAATAGTCCTTTTGGCAAGGTGAGCAGTCAAAATGCTGGAATATGGATTGTGTTCATTCAATTCATAAGTTGCTGGTTATTCGATTTAGTCTAAAGGAACGCCAATAAGTAGACTCCAGCCCACACCGGGAAAAGCCAATTTATGCTATGCCATAAGCTGGTTGAATATGCTTATTATTATTATTAATTATAATTTGGTATTATAATTTAAATAATAAATCATTCAACTCAAAATTTTGCTATAACAAATATAGTTCAAATGGTGGTGATGTTAGCTATAAGCTTATAAGTATTTATACCACTAATGCATTAGTTAACTTGCTGTTATGAACTCATTTATGCTGGAATAAATGATCAGGTCGGACTGTTAACCGACCAGGTTTATCCAGCAGGCTGTGAGAACCCCAATGTAACTGCAATTAGAGTTTAAATCCTTATTCCTTATCACCATCCAATGATATTGTCTCTGTATTAATGTCAGATGTTAACTCCAAAGGAGGTTAGCTCTGATTTCTGAATAACCATGTAACTGTGAATTGGACTGAACACAAAACAATGTCTATTCCGCAGTCGTGGTTTTATTGAACCAAAAGCAATTCCCTGTTACAGTAATTCTCTGATTCAAACAACTTTGGAATTCTTACTCATTACTAAACTAAAACATGCAAAATATATATGTGGAAATAAAGAACAAAACAAAAATAAACAATGGATTAAAATGAGCGGTTAGCAGATCTTAACTTAACTCAAAAGTTGTTTAACACCGCCCTCGAAACACCGGCATTTCACGTATCAGCCTTGATAGACAGAACAGCTTCGGGAATCTCACTGGACGCTTTGATGTCTTACACAAAGCTAGTTCAGCTAAGCTACCTACAGTTCAGATACACGTGACCCTCCCAAGATGGCTGCTACGATGACGTATGAGGGGAGGTCCTAATGACGTAACCACGCTTACGCTGATAGGATAATGCCTCGCTTCGAGAGGGGGGGCAGCTAACTGGGAGTTTAAAGCAAAGCCCGCGACTTGAGCTCGGACAAAGAAATTAAACTGATAAGGAGCGAAAAGAGAGAGAGGGGGGAAGCAGGGAAGAAGATAGAAAGGAATAAAGCGGCAACCCACGGCGGGGTTCTTAATGGATCACAAATCAACACAGCAAATCAATTGTAAAATGCATGCACATACAAAGAAAATGTTCAGCAAAGTAATTCCAACTTCGTCGTGGAATAAAAGCATTAACCAACACCTACAAAGTTCTACCGCCTGCCCAGGCACTTCTAAACACCCTGTTGGTGAAACAGAAATGAAAGGGGAAAAACCCCGTTACTTTGAGTTGCCTCGGGGCTGGTCCGGAACGCTCCGAGTGTGGCTTTCTGGACGCGCTTCGACGAGCGCAGTTGTCCACAGGCTGCAGCGGCACGGGGAAGAAGCTCCTTCGTTTCTTCCTCCGGGTTCACAGTCAGTCGCTTTGTTGGCCAGACAAAGCGGGGTCCTCTTCGATCACTGGGAGATGCGGCGTCTCTCAGTCTTTTGATCAGAGGGAATTTAAAAGTACTTATTTAAGTCGACCTCCTGTTATGAAGCAGGGAATCACCGTTGCGTCGAAAAATCTCGGTCCAGCGAGCAATCGAACACGTGGCGTGGGAATCAGCTGTGTGCGTGTCTTCTCGGGTTGGCTAAAAGCCAGGGAAGAAGGAAGCTCATCGTGTGTGATCGGCTTTTATAGCCATCACCATAGCAACTTTATCTTGATCGGCGGCCATTTTGCCGTGTTGCGTGATGGGAGTTGGTGGCCATTTTGACCACATTGCATCATGGGTAACGCAGTCCGTTACGTCCCGAATTGATGCTGTTTCCTTGATCGGCGGCCATTTTGCCGTGTTGCGTGATGGGAGTTGGTGGCCATTTTGACCACATGAGTTGGTGGCAATTTTGACCACATTGCATCATGGGTAACGTAGTCCGTTACCGCTTTCTGTCACGTCTGAACTGGCACAACACCAACATATTTTCTTTTTCTGCTGAACTGACATGATTTATTTCTCCCACTTATTTGTTGATAGATCATGTCAAAAGCAGGTGAAAGGGGCTTGGGGTGGAGGTGGTATATAGAGCATGACTGCTCTAAATCTGAAATGACTTCGTACTGCCAGAACTCTGTTTCTGTTCCCTCGGTATCTGGGGCATTTCAATGCATATGGAAATAGGTTCATGCATATCACACAGCCAGATAAGGTGGAATCTGTTGGTGATCGCTCTACTCATCCCAGAGCTTTGCGGAGCACCAACTGTGATTATATTTCAAACTGGTCGTGAAAGAAAAAAAAAAAAGAAATTCAAACTGTTAAAGCAAATGTTTGTCCTGCTGGGGCTGCCTCTATCTCCAAATGCGCAGAAGAAAAGTAGAACAAACGCTGGGAGGTAAAAGGTGAACAAAGGCATGGGCGGGGAACGACAACAACACGCATAAAGCCGCATGCGTGCTGCAGAGAACGATGGCAGAGATTTCAAAAACAATCAGCGTCTCCGAAAGTCTGTGAATCAAATGGAAGACGATCCCAGTGTAATTTATGGAATAATGGAAGGGAAAAGTTTAGTCCAACCGGTGCTGCATGCTTCCCTTTTGCCTGCCAACCTCCCACTGACCCCGCTATTAATCTGCAGTACAAACCCTCTCTGATCTCAGGGTCTCAGATCCTCAAGTGAATCATTATATGGCTTCAACAGTGCTCCCTGTTGAATGTCAAGTGTTTCCAGTTTGTGAGGTGACCTCTATTTTCGGCCTCATACTTCTGCAGCTTTGTGCGGAGGAGTGAGCTTCTTTCCTGGCAATATATTGTGCATTTTGAAGTAAATTGAGCGCCTCCCTGCTTGCCTTGTGTATAACACTCGATTTCTTTCTCTTTTCATGTCGCTATTGCTCTTTTCTGCAATCTGATTTTTTTTCCCACTTTGTCTTCCCTCTCTTTTACCTCTTACTGCCATAAATCTTGCTCTCACTCCAGGAGTTATAAAGACGGCTTTGCCAAATATGGACAGAGAAGTGAAGGAAGAGTACCAGGTGTTAATCCAGGCCAAGGACATGGGCGGGCAACTGGGAGGCCTGGCTGGGACCACCATTGTCAACATTACCCTCAGCGATGTCAACGATAACCCACCCAGGTTCTCTAAAAGTAAGTACTGGTATTTGTAAAAGTCTTTACTTCTTTTGATGCCCTTTATATTTTTTCACGTTACAAAGGCAGAATTCAACATATTCAATTTGAGGTTTTGCATACCTTCACAAAATGGCTTTTGTGAAGTTTTTAGAACCTATAGAATAAATATTTACAAAGTCAGAACATTTTTTTTGAAGAAAAATGTATTATTTATAGACAAAGAAGTAAAAAAGCAAACAAATTGTGGAATGATGGCCTTTGTAACATTTATGTCATTCTGTTGTAAAACTGCTATTCAGATTTAGCCTTGAAATACATAAAAACATTCAATTCTATCTTTCCCGACACTAGACTTTTCATGGCAATTAGAGCCTGACCAGTTCATTCTGACATTTTTTAGACAGTCAATATTTCCCATCCAAACTATTGTTGAGTTGTGCTTAAACCCCCTCCTCTGCCTTTCTCTATTTGGGTTAAAGCTCAAACTAGCTAGGGTTCTAAAGATCTCTCAACTGAAACAGCATTACCCTCCTTAGAGTTCCTGTGAGACCTTTTTAGCTAGATAAGTAGGACCGGTCTTCTAACTACCTCCCTCCTAAGGCCCCACCCTTTTTCAGTAAACAAGTTAGGCAGCCTAGCCTGAGGCCACCTACTTCCTGTCTTTCACCCTAGTTAACTGTGTCTCCTACTCTTTCACAACGGCACTTGTTATTGGACCGGTTATGTTTTAGTGAGTCAAAAAATCCAAAGGGTGTTGTTCAATAAGTTTGTATTCCATTAAGTTTGTATTTATTAAGTTTTAAAGACCTCCTAAATATTTCTAGAACCATGCACCATTTCCGTTTTACAACCACTAAAAGGTGACTCAATAAATCGAAAGTCCACAACTTGCAATAGAATTTTCATATGTTTCTTTAGTTAGTACGCTTTAGCATGAAATTAGTAACAGCATAATCAAGCAAACATAGAAATCACAAATTAAAATTTGACTAACTTCCTAACTTTATCTAAGCCCTTCACTCTGTTTCCTGGATGAAGGGGTTGGTCAAATGAAGAACTTCCCTCCTATTAATGGCAACGCTCCAATGTCCAGATGATGTCCTGCTCACAAAGGCTCACAGCTTGACTCTCCGTCATGGCAGCATGGACTGAGGTTCACCTCTTTGGCTCGACCAGTTGTTTCAGCTTCAGCTCCGACATCCGATGGGTGAGGCTGCCACCTCTGGAATGATCAAGTTGTTTTCATCGACGAGTTCAAAGCCACAGCGGCACTAACAGCAGACTCTGTGGATCACTGAGCCCAAATTCTAGGGGAGACACGAGGAAAGGCATCGCGCTTAGCCTCGCTGGTTCTCAGAGACCAGAGCTTCCGCAGTCCTTCCTTGGCCAATTGATCTTATTTCTTCTGTCTTCTGTTCCATAGGAGCCGCTTTACACCCAAACCGTCCCCTTTTTTCTGTGCTCCTAAACCGTTGGTGTGAGTTGCAGCCGTAGCCCCCGTTGATGTTGCATTAGGGCGCGACCAACTCCAGTCAACAGTCCAAGTCATTAAGAGCAATTTGTGCACACCTTAAGAGTGAGCTGTGGCTCTGGAGTCGCAGGTTGCATGCCTCTGGCTTAGTCAAAGACCGTATTTTGGGAATATGTGGCAATACTTGAAAATGCTCTCCATCCAATCTGACTGAGCTTGAGCTTTTCTGCAAAGAAGACAGGACAGACACAACATGTGGAGAAATACCTGCAAGTGACTCGCAGCTGGAACTGCAGTGAAACATGGTTCTAATAAGCGTTTAGTCAAGGAACCTGAATATATATGTGTATATATAAGTTTCTTAGTAAACCTCCTGTGAATATTTCTCCACTTTACAGCTCACTTGTTGTTATATGTTGACCTATCTCACTAATTTTCTCAAAGATACACTGAAGTTAGTGTAATGTGACAACATGTGGAGAGGTTCCCAGACTATTTACAAGGCACTTCACGATGAATCTACATTTTGCAGAGAACACAATGACCTGCCGGATGTTCATACATGCTTTAATAATAAAACAAACACTCCACAATTACAGCAACGCAGGGGGCTTTCATCATCATTTCTCTTCGTAATTGCTTTTCATTATTTGTCATTATGCCCCGTCGTAAGCGGTGGCCTGTTTATGTGGTGTGATTGCATCTCCAGCTACGACTCCTGGCAAATAAAGCAGGGTAGATGTTATTTTGCTCATGGGCATCCGTCTATATTTAGATCAGATTTGAGATTTGTTCCTCCAGCGTCGGGGATTCAGTCAGTGTGTTTAAACTCTGCATTTTTGCTCCATAAGCTGCTGCTAAAACCCGATTAACTCGTTTGCACCGTTTACTTAAACATGCGGAGAGCCAACATTTAAAATAACAAAGGGCGAACCAAAACGTCGGCCGCTCTGCATACTTCAAGCACATGTATTAAAGTGTATGCTAATTATATTCGTGATAAAAGCAGCAGGGGAGCAAAAACAGCAAAGCAAAAGATACCCCTCCGTACTTCTTTGTGTGCTTTGAGGTGACACGCGGCGCTCTACCCTGAATGTAAATACCGCCAGTCAGACGGTCAAGCTCCTCTGGCTGCGAGGAAAAGATGATATTTCCATAATGCTGTCACAGCACTCAGGCTTGGACCAAGTATCACAGCTCCTCTGCCGCTTCCCATCCTCCTTTTGTCTTCACCCTCCTTTACCTCTATGGGGAGCTTTTAGGTTTTGAAGGAGTGAGTGAAAAAATTACCCTTGAAGATTTTTGTGCATTATGCCGTGTCATTCCTGATTTCCAGGGCTGTGAACAACCACACGGCCTCTTTCACTCTTCTGACACGCTTAAATCTCAGAGATCATCATAACTTTAATATCAGACAAACATAACATGATTAAATGTGTTTTGTACAAAATTTTGTACAAAACCCCACTTGCGCAGTGTCTTGAAAAAGTATTCACCCCTGTGGCTCTCTACCTGTTTTGTTACAGTCCAACCTGCAAAATAAATATGTTTAAATCTCATTTTATGTGATTGAGCTCCACAAAATGTTCTAAGGTGGTCCAAAATGGAAAAATATTAAAAATGTTTAAGAAATTAAATAAAAACTGAAAATTGGCATGTGCATACATATCCAACCCCTTGCTATTAACCCTTAAAAGGTTCTGATGCCACCAATTACCTTCAAAAGTCACATAATTAGTGAAATGAAGTCCACCTGTGTGCAACTTAAGGGTCACATGATCTGTCGGTATAAGCACACGTTTTCTGAAGCGCTCAGTCAAAAGCTGCGGTACCAGTAAGCAAGAGGCATCACAGCATGAAGACCGACAAGTCAGGGACAAACAGTTACAACTGAATTCCAGCTGCAGTCAAAACTCAGAAATTCTGACTTCTGAGTCAGAAGAACAAAACTGAAACCCCTCACTAAACTCAGACTTCCCACTCGAAAAGTTGGAGACAAGTTCTAGGCCGATTTGCGGATCCAATATGGCAGCTCCTCGTTTCAACAACTGTAGGCTGTGTTGAAAAAACATGTTTGTTTTACAGGACACCATTGTAAGAGTGCGTCTAACCTCAATGTTATATCTTCTGAAGAAGAATAGCTTCAAACATAATTCAAAAGAGGTACAACCACTTTCCTAGCCATAGCCATAAAGGAAATCCCAACACCTCTAACTTTGTTAACTGGAACGCTGTTAACCCGGGTGTGACATCATTCACAGCTCCAAGTTCCGACATCTGAAGATAAATGGATCGCAACATCAGTTGTTGAGAAGTACAAGTCAGGGTGGGGGTATAAAACAATATCATAATCTTTGATGTTCCCCTGGAGCACCTTGAAATCCATCATCTTCAAATGGAGGGCCCATGGTGCCACAACAAACCTGCCAAGAAAGCGCCGCCAACCAAAAAACTCACAGACCGGGCAGGGAGAGCATTAATCAGAGAGGCAGCACAGAGAACAAAGGTAACCCCGGAGGCGCTGCAGCTCTACAGCCGACACTGGAGGATTTGTACCACAATCAGCTTTACACTCTGTAGAGCTGGGTTTTGTGGAAAAGTGGCTAGAAAAAAAAAAAACATTTACTTAGTGTTAAATATATGCTAACTTGTTGTCTACCAAGTAAAACAATCCATCTAGCCCAAAGCCAACCCATCCCATCAATCCAAAAACACCATGCCCACAGTGAAACATGGTGGTGGCAGCATCATCATCTTTTTTCAGCAGATGCTGCTAAATACAAGGAGAATCCTGAGCAAAACCTTTGTCATTTGAGACTGGGACGGAGGTCCAACTTCCAGCAGGACAATAACCAGAAGCATCGTTTGCTTAAAGGAGAACCATTTGGATGGTTTGGAATGGGCCTAGTCAAAGTCTAAACCTCCGCCTAACTGTGGTTAGTCTTGAAGATTGCTGTTTACAAACAAGATATGAGCAGAAATCCCTGTAGCAGGATGCAGCAAGCTCATAGAGACTGATCTAAAGCCACTTGCAGCTGGAATTGCTGGAAGCTTTACTAAATACTGATTTTGGGAGGTCAATTAAAATAAGTGAATGCAATTGACATCTTGTGTTTGTAGGGTTAGCTTTCATCTTATTTAAATAGGACAATGTACATTAGTCAAAGTCCTTCACGTAAATGCTCCAGATTTTGTCATATAGGTAAATTTTCATCTGCATCCCCTACAAAATGTCTTTCGAAGGTGGCTTTATAAACACTAGCTGTGAATATGAACACTTTTTTTAAACAAAGCCCCAAATAGCATACACTGTTGAAAACAGCATCTGTGAATGCAGCTCTATGTGATGCACAAAAAAAGAATTCCTTTCATGATGTGAAAGGTGTTAATAAAGCATATGAGAAAGGATGAAGTGCTAAACTAAGTTTTTAGCAAACAGCAAAAGCATTTGTTTTGTTTTGCCAAGAGAATAGTGCTGAGGTTGCTCAGGAGCAGGGACTCAGGACTTTTGCAGTGAGCTTTTTACTTTAACCACGTAATGAATTCAGTTTACACTTGAACCAGTTTCATGGGAAAAGTTCATCAATTTGTCAACAGACCGGGCATCACAAAGGCTGAAAACGACTGCAATGGCTTAAGATCTTTTGCTGATTGCATTGAATGAATACCAAAATGGTAAAAATAATTTTCTATTCTGTGTCATAAATCACAATCTGCAGACAAATAGAGAAATAGCCACTGAAAGACTGCAATATATTGTATGCAAATGTGCCTTTTGACTTATTTCTTTAGTTGCAGCATACTCTCTTAATGCTTTATAACATTTTGTTTTAGAAAAGTAGAAAATCAAATAGGGGTCTTAACCATGTTTCACAAACACTGTATTTATTTCCCACCAGCTAAAAAAAACAACCAAACCAAAAAATGTTCTTTCCTTAATCCTATCTCGCTCCAGTTGGAGTCAATTTTGTCAAATCAGGGCAAAAGTAATCAAATTCTAAAGGAAAGAAAACCAGATTTTCTTGAAGTTCCCTGTGCTGCTTTTTGCTATTTCAAAACTGATGTATTTTTGGAATTTACCGAATTCAATTTATAAGAAAATGCACAAGAACAAAAAAGGGAAGTAGCTTAGCCGTTCAGAGGCCAGCAATCTGAATTACTCACAGAATTTCAGTCACTCAATAAAATGTCCCAAACGTATGTAAGAAGGAATCCTTTCTGAAAGAATGCCTAAAGTGAGGATGGCTTGTATTTCTCGAACTGATAAAATAGCAAGAATACTATCAGTTGTGTAAGTTTCCCAAAAATACATCCCGAGACAGGAGATCTTACACAAGGTCATGGACTCTGAATTACCCGCTCGCGCTTCATGATCTCAGGCTGCATAGGCACCGGATCTGAAATGCAAGTGAGAAGTTGTCAGTTCTCTGGCACAGACAGAAACTAATCTTTAAGCAGATCTCAGAGAGGGATGTGAGGCATAGAAATGATTAATTTCTTTCCACTTCAGGTGTAAGAGATTATCAGTCACTCAGCTGTTTGCCCGTCTGTGGATCTCTTTTCTTCTTTTTTTTTTTTTTTTTGCTACATATAGACTTACAGCACCTAGAATATGGTGGTTTTCTTGGTCTTACTGTTTTTCTTTCAGACTATTCCAATGAAGCTGAGTGGCCTTGATGTCTAAAAACTTCAAACTCCAATAATATCATACAAAAAACTAAAGGCTTGACATCAAACAGAGAGAATCACAGCTCCTTTGCTTATGGGTGAATGCTGTTAGACATCCTTTGGTGGGTGTGGGAATAACAAAAGAACTAAGGGTGTGAGGAGCTTGCTGTGTTTCTTTTTGATGTCAGGTGATGATAGCCGATAAACCTGACTGTGCACTCATTGTCTTGGACAGGTTTCTTTCACCTAAGAGTTCCTGAATCCTCTGCAGTCGGGTCTGCTGTTGGCAGGATAAAGGCCCATGACTTGGACATCGGGAGGAACGCTGAAGTGGAGTACATCATTGTACCCGGAGATGGAGGTGCCATGTTCGACATAACCACCAATGAGCACAACCAAGAGGGGATCATCATTCTCAAAAGGGTACGTTGACTACATTTTTGAGTGGGATTTCCACTTCACACCAACTGCACTATGACATTTTTTCCCGTTGTAATATCTTTCCTATCCTTATTGTAACAAGACATAAGGTCACTTTCTTGGTGTCTCTTTCATAAGAGGATGTAGGATGAGGCTTGGGGCCTGATCTGCAGGAATATGGCTAGTCGTTCGGTTTTTCATCCTGAAAAAACAAAGCTGGGTCAAAAATATACGCTTTAATTTACCATCTCCATTTTCATTCCAACTCTCATTTTTGGTCGAAAAATGTGGACCATAACCAAAAATCAAGAATGTTTATTTATGTATTTGTTTACTGTCACCATGTTTTATTTTGGTGACATTACCTTTGAGGCAGAAACCGGCTCAGGATACACACAAATAACATGACACACATACACATCAGACTTAGTATTTACAGTTTCTTTCACACATTAGAGCATGCAAGTTGTATAGGAGTCCGAGGTTTCTGATATCTGTTCCTTTGTGAGTGATATGAGCCATGTTACATTGATCAGTCTCTCATTCATGAATCTAAAGTAATGAGGTAATTTTTGTGCCTTAATCATTTACATAATTGTGTAATTTGATATTCTTGAGAATCAGAGTGTGCAAATAGGCAACAACAGTAGTGTGATTCTAACATGATGGATCAGTGGACATACTTCTGGCCCTTCTCGAGACTCATGCTGCATATAATATAGCTTCCCACAACCCCCTGCGCTCTTCTCACCACCCGTGCTAAGTCCTTCCTCTCCTGCACTGTGCAGCTCCCATATGATACTGAAATACTGAGACAAAATATACTTTCTATGGTAGCTCTGTAGAAGTTCTTTAGCAGTGTTATTGTTTCACCGTGCCGTGTCTACGGTGAAGCACCCTCGGTGGACCCAGCTCGTTTTACCCAGTCAGGCGACCCCCACCTTCTATTACCTTGAATGTAGGACGCATAAAACAGACAAGTATGCTTTTAGTTATATTTTATCTAGGTAAAGACAGAGAAATAGTTACAGTCACACCAGCGCTGATGGGCCCCTGATCGGCAGGAGGCCTCGAGTGCTCATCACACAAACATTATAAAGGGATCTCGGGACACACCCATACAAGGGCGGTACACATCCAAACTGTGACATCAGCAGGGAAGCTGCGTCACCTCCAGGGTGGTATCTGATAGATATGTGCCAATCTTTTGGGTCAGTGCCATCTAAGTGTGCCATGCAGTTCTGGGATAAACAGCTCGTTCCACTTGACCTTGTTGATATCCTAACAGTCCCCCTGATGATGTGTCATTATGGCACATCACCAAAGATGATCAACCAGTGGAACGACAGCTCTCAGTCTGTCCCTCTCCCAGAACAGTCGGTCATTCCGTCCAGTCCAAGCAATCCAATCACGTCAGCTTCCGGCTTCCAGAGTCCATCCATCTGTGATCTCCATGGCAGTCGATAGTGCGGTTCAGTCTCTGGGGTCACACAGTCTCTGCTGGTGTGACTGAAAAGCACTTTGTAAAAACAGTCCAGTTGTCCGTTAGCCCCCCCTGTTGGTGTGCCCCAAAGGCACATCACAACGAAAATAGTTCCAAGAAAAGGGCCGGACAAACCACAATGGAAACATCTTAGCATCAATCAGCATGAATACTTCATAATTTTTTACTCAAGCCCACAGTCCAAGCATTTTATCTACAATTTAGGGTTCAACTATTTGTGCTAGGCCTGTTTTAGGTTCCTATGCGCACATTATTTTAAGTTTACTTTAGACTAGATAAGCTAAAGATGTACATTAATCAAGGCCAAATTTGTCTACTCTACCTCCACCCCGAAAAACCTCCTACTTGGTCCTCCACTCTCCATTCCTATGGACAAATATCCATCGCTTTCAACCTCACAAATCCAGGAGTACCAGTAGGGGGCATCATAGGGCAGGCTGAGTCTTCATCACAAAAAACCATCTCTAAGAAATGGCAAAAAAGTGATGGAGCCCCAGTCAAGGGCACTCCCACTCTGGGCCAATCTGAGCGAGAAGACACCCTGTATTGAATCTAGAAATTAGCCTTACCGAGTAACTTATGGATCTGTGATAGCCATCAGATCCTGGTTCTCTATATAACAAAGCAAAAAGTTAGCAAGAACTGCAGGTCTTGGTGTGTGTGTCTGTAACAGAGAGTTTCCATTCTTAGTCATAAAGCCATAGCGATCATCATAATGCAACATCACAGTATAAACATCATAACACATAAGATCAAACATGGTGATGGAAGTCAGTGGAGAAGAAAAAGGAAAAAATCAGTTTTGTGATATAAAAAGTGTCTGTACGTCAATAACGCAAGTAAAAACCGTCAGGCCAGTCTGAGCACGTGGCAGACATGAATCTATTCGCGCATAAGTGGTCAGCTCAGTGTTCTCAGGCAACTGCTCCTTCATGGCAAACAGAAAGAAGAAAACATAAAAAAAATCCATAGGTCTCTGGCATGTTACTCCCAAACTTCTTAAGTCCTCTTCTTATTCCTCAGCATGGACAAAAACGATTTAGTTGGATGGTAATGAGTGTCCTGTCCTTTTTCAGGCAATAAGCATTTTATCCCCAGGAAAATGCTCTGTTGAGATGGTTGGCAGACACTAGGCCTTGTTTACTGTTGGATAACAGAAACAAGGTGTAATTAGTGTTCTTATCAGGACTCCCAATCCTTCTGTCATTTACCTTCTTCAAACACTTTCACATCTAGATATTTCCTTTCACAATTATTGTGCTCTTAGCTTAACCTCCTTTGCTGTAATCATTAGATCTTGCATTACTCTTATATTAATGGAAAAATCTGAAAGTTCAACTTTTTCTGCAGCAGCACTCCTCTATGATTCCTAATCAAAATTTCCCCCTGTGTGTCTCACCTTACAGTGTCCAACAGCTGAAAATTCTCTGCAACAGAAATTTATCATCACACGTTCCATGGCTACCGTGTCAAGGTTAATCTCAACTTATTTAGTACACAAGGAATTGTATTAAAACCTTTCAGAAACTTCTTACTGAACCAGCTTTAAAAATACCTCACATTTTTCTAACAAGACCAACAGAAAAACCTTTAAGTTTGTAAAAGAAAGTTCTACCAAACATATTTGCAGAATGATGTTGTGATATTAATCAGAAGCAGCCCTATGTACTTCTTGTCTTATTTTGAAAAGCTCAACCGGGAAAAAGAAAGTGTGTGCCTGCCCGTAGCGCACACTGAGTTGTGATTGGTTGCTATTCAGGAAGTGGGTGTAGCCCAGGGCGGAGACAGGAAGTAGTTCTGTGAATCCGTTTCAGCTTGACGTGCATCAGACCAAAAGACTTGTAGTTGAATGCGCCCTCCACCTGAAGCGAAGAGCAATTCTAACCCCATTAATTCTTGATTTTTTAATCACTTCTGCTTGTTTTAACAGACCGCTTTTGTAAGCGACCCTGGTTTTTATCTTATGTCCCCCTGTTTGAATCTTGTTTGAAACAAACCTTTAAACTGTAGTATGCTGTGAGCAGTAACTCATTGTTGCTTATTAAACACATCGCCCCCTGATCATGTAAGTAGCTCCATACTGCTCTAGGTCTTTAAACCTTTTTCAGTCATTCAACATTAGTTTAATTGATAATACATCCAAGCATAATTATATCCCCAAGTAAATCAACCCTTTAACAAGTATCTAGTTCTTGTTCTCATGTGTTTAGTTTATCCTTGAAAAACTTTAAGCAGACATTACTCCGAGTGATTTTCTTACCTTGTCATTTATCCATTATTACTACTGTTGCTTTTTCTACAGTATGTTCAAATTTAGGATCTGTGTTTTGTTAACTTATATCACCCAGTGATCTATAAATCCGTATTTTATGTTTGCACCGTCTTGTCCCAGCATATTAAAAATTCCCATTCTAGAATTTGCTTTTTTGTTTCATCAATCACTGTCTGTTGTGATTATTGAAGAAATTGTGCAGTTCCTTTAAACCCTCTTAAATATTGACCACCCATTGGTAAATGATCAGCTTTAAGTTTTGCCCTTCTTCTAATTCTTTGTTTAGCCTTAGTATCTGCACCTTAAATTGACGAATAGTGGAATTCTTTGTATAAACACTTCTCTATGTCCGTATTTGTTTTGGCCTCTATAATTTTGTTCTTTGCATTTTAAGTGTGAACCTGGTCAGGATAGAGAAAGTCATCTCCGATGCTCCTTTTGGCAACCCCAGCAACCCCAAACATAAAATTGTTCACAGTCAGTGTTAGGTTATAGGTAATCCCTGTGGGAACACGACATCGTCTCCTTTGTTCAACCTGGTTCCAAGCGCCTGGGTCATCGAAACACTCCACCACCTGCGACAAATCTCTGACATTTTCAAACCACAGCAGCCATTCCTGGGTGTCCCACACCCCCTGTCTGTGAAATGTCCCCTTGTCGTAAGCCCAGGCTTTCAGTTTCTCTCCTGTTAAGTGTCCCCCTTTAGAGCCCATTTACCCCAAAGAGTCCAAGAGTGTGTTCTAGGTGCGTTTCCTGAACGCCAACCTCTCTATGTCATGTTCATGAAACCTTGTAGTTGAATTCCATCACCTGTGAAGCAAAGCAGTCATGCATAGTTCTTTTCAAGATTTTCTTTATCACAGCAGGAGTGTCACTGTCTGATGCCATTGCAGCTCTGATGTTCCTCAGAGCCAACCTTCATGCATTGATATCATGTTGGAGCTGTTATCCTCATCTTGTGTCCAGGAGTGCTTCTGCTGTCCTGACCAGATACCAAACGTCCAACTAATCTAATTGACCTCATTACTTTTCTGCATGTACAAGAGGACGATCGTTAGATTATCCTGGTCTAAAAGACCACTAGGTTAATAGATGGCTAAACTATGTTTATGTGGTTTTTTTTTTTTTTTTTTCTGGATGTTTTAACATTTAGTTAAAGAACAACTATTGTGCTATTTTGTGTTCAAACAGATAGTTGTTAGGTCTTCTCAAACCTTTTAGGTAACTGCGTACAATTCCAAACTATTTACACTGGTGCTTCAATCCTAATTTACCCAAGTTATTTATTAGAATAAGGCATTATTATTCCAAACTTCCAGTTTTATCCATTTAAGTCCTTAACCTTTGTGTTGCTTTACATCCTAATAATTAATTTCTTAGTTGCGCCTCTGCTTACTTTAAGATACCCAGTAAATGTTGTGCTCACAATTTCTCCTTCGCTTGAACAAGGTTAAAAGGTTTAGAGTTTATTCTGCTTATATTGAAAAATTAGCTTGCTCACTCGTTAGTTCATTCGTTTATGCTATTAACTGTTGCTGTAATGCCTACTTTAACTTTTTCGCCCATTGATGTTATAGCATACATTGTTCTTATCCACTTTCTTTTTACGTTTAAACGGCCCCTCTATGTAATCCCCTTACTGTAATCCCCAATATAAGTTGTCAAACCTTTTAGGTTTAGCATAATTACTTAAGCTGCTCTATGCTCTCATCCCGTAACTTAATATTTTGGTGCAAAATGGATGTCTATTAGCGGTGTTCCCTATTTCTTCTCGTGCATGATGTATTTTATGTAGCTTATTGTATCTTAAAGGTGCCTCTTTGAATCTACTTCAAAACCCCCTGTGGGGTTAATAAAATTCCAAAACATATCTATATGTATTTTAAATGATTTAAATAAAAACTTCGTTAGAAAAGTAAAAGAAAATCTTTCTTATCTTTGCGAACTCTACCATCTTTGTTTCCAGACCAGTACCACTTGTCCGAATGCGTTTGACCCTCTTATCGCTCGCTAATAACAGCTCTGACTTAAAACAATTAACATCCTAGGGGTTTAATAATAATCTTGATTGCTTTTAATCTGAAAGTTTTCTTCTAAGCGCATCCGCCAATGTGTATGTTTCTAATGTGTGTTTCGTGTTTTAATTATGTGCAGGAAAATCTGATGTGAAATGCAGAAGGGGTGTCTGCCAACTCATCTTTGTTTCGTGTTGCGGTCCATTGAAGGTTATCCGATGCCTCTGTCTTTGCCCCCGCAATTAGTTGTCCATTTTCAGTCCTCATGTCTCAGTTCAGCACCACAACATCGTTCCAGGACGATCATTGTCCATGAATCTTCTTTCTCCCATCGTTGTGTCTGAAACCACAAGAATTCTGCCAGCATTTTGCCAATATGGATTTTGTCCAAAATCAAATTGTCTTATAAAAGAATTGTCCATCTTCATCCGTAGTGTAGTGTAAATAAGTTGAAAAGAAAAAAAATCAAAACAAAAATTACAAGAAAACTGTCTCAAAACAAAAATCTACCACATTGTTCCCTCTAAAACAAAATTATTCTTGAAGTTCTTCACCTTTACCCCAGATCTTGATCCCTTAAAAATTTATCCAAGCAAAATATTTTACAGACAGTTCAACCTCTTTGTATAAGTTAATTAATAAAAAAACATTTCTCTTAACCTTGTAGCATCACATTCCCCATTAAACCTCTATGAAGCTTCTGCAAAAATTACTGATTTTTTTTTTTTTTTTTTTTTTTTTTCCAAAATTTGATTAAAAACTGGATTAGGCAGGAGTCAAGTACATCACCTTTTTTTTTTTTCCGTCCCCTGGACCACTGTGGCACCGCCTGGTGCTAACTTGTCTCTGAGAATGCCTAAGAAAAGAGACTAAAATCTCTCCGTTAGCACATTCCAATTATATATGACCAGGTTTCCTTGCAAGAAAAAGCAGAGAACAGGATAGAAATGTTAATGTGAGTCAGTGGAGAGTGGAACAGTTGGAAGAGGTACATGAACAATTTCCAAAGCCACCTTCTTACCGCTAGAAGGATACTGAATACTGAATTGTACTTTATAACTAAATTTGCCTTGCCTTGCCAAGAAGGTCTCAATATTACCTGTCATAAGTTTGTTAAACTTAGCATAATTTAGTCACTTTTGTCAATCCCTGCACGTCCATTTTAGATCATGACTTCTTACCATACGGCCTGAAAGAGCTCACTTTCCAGAGTCTTCTGTCGGAACAAAAGGTGGCTCTACAGTTTCATCTCACATCATCTAAAAGAAGTAACTCAGAGAAAAACAATTCTGTTAGTGTATTAGGTGACAAAAGAAAACCTGGTCTTTTTTTTTTTTAGTGTCTTGGTTCTTGGTTGGTCCAGGGGAGGTAGGAATCTCTTGTTCCTTTTCTTTCAGCGTTTTGTATTAATACTTCTCCTTTTCTTAAATTATCTGCCAAACAACCTTAAATGTTGTCACTTTTTTGCCGCTGGTGATGTAAAAATTAAAGCAAAGGAATCATTTAACAAAGAAATAATCAAAATACACAAAACAATAAAAACCCGAAAGTAAAAAGTCTCCCAAAGCGTGCATTATGTGTGTTCCAATATCTTATAGCATTCTTTTGATTTCTTTCTAGCTCTTTCGATCATGCAAACTTAGTTATTAATGCTTTTCAATCTTAATTGGTTAAGGGTGAAACTTTAAAGCAACCGTTTTCTCTTTCAGGCTTTTGAGCTTCTAGTGTTTTTCTATACATGATAAGAGTTTTCCCCGTAATTCAGCACATTGAGAAAGCTACCCAAAAACATAGAGATTAGAAGTAGAATCTAACTCTTCACAAGCTGGCTTTATTTTATTTTTTCCCTCTGACATAGTTTTCGTGCCCCCAGGCTAGAACACACAGACCCAGCCTTGCCATAACATTCAGATGTTTACATCATGGTCAGATTTGTTTATCATATCTTTTGTCCTGCTTCAGGTTAAACTGACCCTCTGAGGCTTGCCTCTGCTCAGCATAACTAATAACATCAGATGCTTTTGTAACCGATGACATGCTTAATGTTGCCTTGTGATACCTTAACACTTCTCAAAATTTCTCATTAGCTGCATTCAAATCCCCAGTAAAAAGAAATAAAATAAATTAATACAGAACCCTTAGAAAAGCAACCATATTTAGTCCCATACAGTTTGTTTAAAGCACAGTTTGTCTCATCTATTTAAATCAAAAATCATGTATATCTTAGTGCTCTTAAATTCTTCTTTTTAGGCAGCTGTAAAATCCTTAGTTAAAAATGTCCCCTTAAACAAATCCCATCCGGTTCCATTTCTCCCAAACAATCTCCCATATTCTCCCCATATGCTGTTTGCCATTTTATTAATGTTCTAAAATTACAATATAAAAGCTTTTACTCTTATTATTTCAGCTGTCATGAATTCATTGACAAACACAAGCCAAACGCAATCTAATAGCATAACTGAATACACACCAACGCCTCTGGTTGCTGTATTGCATAATTAAGCTCCAAACAACAAAAACTTTTATCCCCAGTCCCAAGTATTTCTTACAGCCCTGGGATATTTTCTGTTTAAGACACGTTAGCATATCTCAGTGTAACAATTTAATTTGCCCAGATATTTAATGTTAAAAAAACAAACTTTGTTATTTAAATCTCTCTTACTTTTACCTTTTTGTTAACCTAGTCCATGCTCAAAATGTCATTTGAATTACGGAGCTGCAGTTCTCCCAAAACAAATGATCATTTTGAAACCATGAACAATAATTTTTAACCGAATTAATTAATTCACACAGAAGAACGTTTAGTTACAAACGACACATACATACGTACAGTTACATACATACAGATACATAGAAACTGACGACATTCAGACAAACAAACACACGCAGGCCTTTACTTCTGACAGGGAGGAAGGGCTGGTCAGATCCTAACGACGGTTAGGGCAGCTTCTTTCAAAATGCCCTGGGTAACCACACGTCCAGCACAAGGGCACATCATAACCTTTGGTTGGTCCCTTTCTATGATTTCTGTACTGCTGTGTATCTGTGAATTTGCTGTGAATTTGTCCCCATGGAGGATTCTGATACATCTGAAATGGGACTTCTGGAGGGAGGGATCCCACAAACTGGTCTGAACCAAACACAGGTGTCGGGGCCATAACCATCTGAGCTTTTGCAACATTCTTCTTCTTCCTCCTCCTTTTACTTTGATTGTCTCTCAGCTGTTGTAGCTGTTCAGCTACGAGTTGTTGTTTTAAGTTCTGTATATCACTGCTAAGTTGCTTCATGTTTTTATCATCTATATCCAGCTGATGAACCAAAGCTGCCATCCATTGATCTAAAGGCATATCATAACTCGCAACCATTCTATACATGTTCTGCTTAACATCCTGTACCTGGCCCTTTAACATTGCTTGTTTAAAGAGTTGCTGCAGCGTGACTGATAACGGACAAAAGCCTGTGTGGTTTTCCCATACTTTCAACATCCTGTTCACATATGCTGAAGCCGACTCCCCTGCACAACGTGTAGTGTCGTTTAAAAGGGCAGAATCCGTACTTACCGGATAAAACGCCCTCAGTGTGCTCCAAAGTTGCCGTGCCACCGGGGCCAGAGGGGCAGCTGCTTCTAGTCCGTCAGTTCCAGCAAAAACTTCAACCGCATGTACCTCTTGTGGTTCCAGGTATGCTGATAAGCCAGTTCTCACATCACCAATAGCCAATACATACCCGCTTAAAGTCTCCACGAATGCTTGGATCCAAAGGTGCGCCCCTTTTCTGGGATCGGGGAACATGTGCCTCAGATAAACGTTGTCAGCACATAAAAGAGGGCTGTAAACAGCTGCATTCACCTGTCCTGTAGCACTGTGAGTCTGAAACAATGGCAGTTGCACACTTTGTTTTGTTGCAGGTAAAGAAAGATCAGTTTCGCTAGAATGCCGGCTACATCTGGGTCTTACGTCACAGCTTACCTGTCCCCCACATAATTCTATACCAGGCACATGCACCGAAGGGTCTGATGAAGTCACCACACTCCTGGCCTTCGATAACAGCTCTCCACTATCACCAAACAGATTGTTTTGCATAACAGCGGCTGCACCAGAAGCAGAGTAACAGGGGCTGTGTACTTACCTTCTTTTTTGAAAGAAGATGATTCCCTTACCCCCTGCAGATTTTCACTCTCTTGTTGTTTGTCGAGGCCTGAGAAGCAAATGCTGAAATACAGTTCAGTTATTTTTATCAAGCCTGCTATTTTGATTTCCTCTTTTTGGTATTTTTCTCGAGCAAACTCACCTGCATCACCCGTTTCTACTTGTGCTAGGGCTAATCTATTTTTTAACATCTGTAAATAGTAAGTGCACATTTGGGCCTCTGGTGGTGACCCTTCTGTATCACCAAAAACCCCGTCTCTCCTCATTTTTTCACACCACTCCTCAAATTGTTTTAAATAGTTTTCAGCATCTTTGTGTGGGAAGTTTGCCATTATGCTCCTTTTTCCTGTCTCCAGCAGTGTTCCTAAAGAACCCCCCTGGAGCTCATTTTCTGCCTGATTCTCAGCCATTCCAGCACTCACACGTCTTGGCCAACCTGCTGGGACAGCGTCCTGACCCCGGTCCAATGAGAGCTTATTTTTTATCTCTCAGACACCAAAACTTATTATGTTCCTATATGCCTTATTATTGTGTTTTTACACGGCAGTTTCAATGAGCCAGTGTACTCAGGATGAGAAGGCCCTTACCCTTCACTTCCACGGCTCAAAGATAGTAACGTGTCTCACACACACACACACACACACCCACACACTTTCTGGCCAAGCTTTAGTTAACTCTGTACGTACTTTTTTCAAATACCTTTGGATTGGCTGCTTTTAAAGTTCTTTAAGAGAACTTTTTTGGAACCATTGAAACCAAAAATCCAACTCTTATGCGCTCTGTAGGTACCCTTTAACTTACCTTTTTCAAATATCTTTGGATTAGCTGCTTTTAAAGTTCTTTAAGAGAACTTTATTGGAGCCATTGAAACCAAAAATCCAACTCTTACGCGTTCTATAGGCACATATAATTGGATTAGCTGCTTTTAAAGTTCTTTAAGAGAACTTCTGGAACTATCGAAACCAAAAATCCAACTCTTACGCGTTCTATAGGCACATATAATTGGATTAGCTGCTTTTAAAGTTCTTTAAGAGAACTTCTGGAACTATCGAAACCAAAAATCCAACGGCTTTTTGATCTTTTAAAAGCCACGCGTAATGGCGTGTCTGTCAGAATGGCTGCTTTTATGCTAAACACAGAGGAACACGTATTTTCCTCTGTGCCTAACAAGGGGACCTTTTAAACCCTAAATTCTCAAGGTGCACAGTATTTTCGGAACCCTGGCCAAGGGTTCCCGGACTCTCACCTCTGTGACCGCACGCAAATCCCAAGTTCTTATCGACACGTTTGCAAACAATTATCCTCAAACCTTTCTCTCTGCCTTTAGTAGTACAAAAAGTCGGCCCTCCAGGAAGAAAAAGACACTAGGAGATGAATGAAATCTCCTTACCTTTTATGCGGCCGCACGCTGTGTGTTTTTCTTCCGGAATGACGTCCTGGCCAGAAAACGGAAGGTGGTATGCCGCCTTTTGGGTCCGGGCGGAAACACCAATTTTGTTATTGTTTCACCGTGCCGTGTCTACGGTGAAGCACCCTCGGTGGACCCAGCTCGTTTTACCCAGTCAGGCGACCCCCACCTTCTATTACCTTGAATGTAGGACGCATAAAACAGACAAGTATGCTTTTAGTTATATTTTATCTAGGTAAAGACAGAGAAATAGTTACAGTCACACCAGCGCTGATGGGCCCCTGATCGGCAGGAGGCCTCGAGTGCTCATCACACAAACATTATAAAGGGATCTCGGGACACACCCATACAAGGGCGGTACACATCCAAACTGTGACATCAGCAGGGAAGCTGCGTCACCTCCAGGGTGGTATCTGATAGATATGTGCCAATCTTTTGGGTCAGTGCCATCTAAGTGTGCCATGCAGTTCTGGGATAAACAGCTCGTTCCACTTGACCTTGTTGATATCCTAACAGCAGTTTAGAGGAAAGTCCAGTTCTTTTCAGTTTCCTGAGGAAGAAGAGTCGTTGTTGGGCCTTCTTCACCAGGTAGGAGGTGTTCACAGTCCAGGAGAGGTCAGAAGAGATGTGAAGGCCCAGGAACTAAATGATGTCCACTTGCTCCACCACCTCCCCCTGTATGCAGAGAGGAATGTGTTCAGTCTTCCTGGATTTCCTGTAGTCTATTATGACCTCCTTGGTCTTATTGGTGTTCAGGATCAGGTTGTTCCTGGAGCACCAATGTGTGAGATTGCTGACCTTATGTCTGTAGTGGGACTCCTCATTATTGGAGATGTGACCCACCACAGTGGTGTTGTCCGCAAACCTCACCACTGTGTTTTTGGGGTGTGGACAGCAGAACAGTCCTGGGTGAAAAGGGCTGAGTATACAACCCTGTGGCGTTCCTGTATTGAGGATCAGTGAAGCAGATGGACCTTTCCCTATCCTCGCCACCTGGGGTCTGTTGGTGAGGAAGTCCCTGATCCAGGAGCAGAGAGATTTCACCCATGGTTTCTGGCTAGGAAGCACTTTGTCTTTGTAGGTAGGACAGCATCAATACAGAAGTGAATGTATGAAAGCACAGATGATGTATAGTTCTCATGATCAGCGCCTTTTTTAAATACATCCCAGTCAGTGTTTTCACAACAGTCTTGTAGAGCTGAGCAGGCCTCTTCTGTCCAAACCTGAATGGTTTCTGTCACAGGTCTGGTTCTGCAGATCAGTGGCTTGAAGGCAGGTTTCAACTCCACCGCAATGTGATCCAATGCACCAAAGTGAGGAGCTGTGACAGCTTTATATGCTCCTGGGATATTGCCATAGACTTGATCTAATATATTACTGTCTCTGGTCGGGAACTTAATGAATTTATGGAACTTTGGGAGCACAGCTTTAAGCTCAACATGATTAAAATCCCCTGCTACAAAAAGACGAGATGCGAGATGCAAGCATCTAAAAAAGCTTCCTGCATACACTGTCAGGGCTCAGCCATAGAGCAGCGGTAAGGAGGCACAGTAATCCATGGGTAGCTCCAAGTATCCACAGATGACCTCCACAATGTGCCAGTTGTGGTGGTTTGGGGGTTTACTGGATCAATGTTTCCTTGGTCCCTCCCGAAGGACATGTTTCAGGCATGCCTTAGTAGGAGATGAGCCTGTGACAAACCCAGAACTTGCTGGAGTGGGTACATATTCCTTCTGGCCTACGAACACCTCGGGGTTCCCAAGAATGATCTGTAGAGTGGTGTGCTTGGCTCTGCTACCTGTGATGTTACCCTGGTTTTTTGGGTTTTTTTTTTGTTTTTTGTTTTTTTTACAGAAGGCTTTTAAAAAAATTTTGTGAGAGACCCGAAGATAAACTGAACTGTTTTATATAACAGATTGAAGAGGGATAGCAAAAACGAGGACCAAGGTGATAAGAGAGAGAGAGAGAGATCTTGTCCGATTACTATTTGCCTATATTTGTTGAAACGTGCAATACCAAATCATAGAGTAGCTTGTACATAAATACACCTGGAAAATTTAGTATTTTTTGTATAAATGTCATGAAATACAGTCTATAAATGTAAAATATTTTGTACTGAATTCAATTAAAGAGATAACAAAACAAAGCCTTTTACTAGTTGTCAAACTGACGCGAAACCCTAAAAGCATATGGTCGTTTCAAGCCCTGGCAAAGCTGTGTTGTACATCTGTCTTAAAAGACAATACATTTCAAATCAGCCTGCTGGATTTCAGATGTTCTGATTGGCACAACCCACTCATTGAAACTGAGGGTTTGACATTAAATGACATTAATCCATCTCTAGATCCTCAATGTAACAACAACATTAATCGATTAATTTGAATTTACATTTTTTTAAGAGTTTATTTTTAGAAAATCTAAATTTTATTTTGCCAATGCACTCATATGGTTTCCATGAAGAGAACAACATGGTATGCTAAATATATGTTTTGGAAAATATACTGTGAAAATATTGCAAAGAGGAAACCTTTTTTTTTTTTTTTTACCATAATACGAGGCATTTTAATTTACTCATTTACCTATGTTTCTTAATTTAGTTTGAAGTTACATAAGTGAAGTGAAGCCCATTCTTCGGTCATTGTGTAAAACCACTAGCAGAAAACATTTTGTTTTATTTTGATTGTTTACAAAGGCAGGGCCGCCATCTTGTTTTACAAACACGTTTCACAGCTTGCTCTTAGTTGCACTTTCAATTCAGGTCAACCGGCAGATGACCTGCTTGACATAAATGCAAATTTTCAAAACAATTTATTCAATGTCTTTTAGTAAAATGAAAATGAGGGAAAAAAATCGATTGGTCCGATTTGGTACAATAAAATCTGACGTTTTATTTTTAAGCCATATCGCCCAGCCCTACTTCAACATATACTTTATTGACGATTGTAAGCCCTTTCCTCTTACTCCTGTTATATGTGTTTGTGTTTCTAAACTACAGTGACTAGAAATAAATATCAATAGTAAAATATCAGATATATTCACAATATGAAATCCATGGCTTGTAAATGTTTTTTAAACAGTCTTATGAAATTGTTATGAAATTGTCTGTAATGTACTCAATTGTTGTGATCTGTGCCGCTGTCTTGGCCTGGACTCTCTTGAAAAAGAGATTAATAATCTCAATGGGGCTTTCCAGGTTAACCAAAGGTTAAATAATAAGTAGTATTGCTGGTTGCATTTCTGTTTTAAAATAATTCAACCCTGGACAACCCCACTGGTTCATGTTTTGGGCAGAGGCACCTTCAGCATTGTAAAATTATATTTATTTTTTTTAGTTTTCTTGGTAAGGAGCAGCACACAGCCATCACTCAGGAAAGCGCTGAACTTCTGAGGAACCGCCGGTGGTTGAATGCCGCATTTGAACTCTGGCATTTCTTTCAAGTGTTAGAGGCTGTCTAAACCCTGTCCAAAAACTCTTGTGCTTCGACAGATCAGCAGCGAAAGAGAAACATACAGTATGAAGCGCCGAGCCCTGCCCCGCTCGCAGGACTTTTTTTTAAAAATAGAAGAGCTATCGTACCTGACAGGGAATGGAAGAGGTGGGATGCAAGCAGATACAGAAACGTCTCACAACCATGGAGGCTTAAAAATAAACAGCAATTCTTAGTCACTTGGGGGAGGGGGAGCATGAAGGGGAATTGGTTTTTGCAGTTCCCAGAGTCAACATAGACTCATCCACTTGCTAGGCTTTGACTTGTGTGACTCACACTCTTTTTTATTAGATTTTTTTCCCTAAAATATATATCTGCAGCTTTGTTTAACTAAAAAAAAAACAACAAAAGTTGTCCAGGTGTTGTGCAAAGCAGATGTTAGGTCAGAGCCTGTGATCTACGCCTCATGCGATGCAGAGTTCTTGCTGTCCGTGCCATGAAGCACAGCTCAGAGCGATGACATAAGTCTTTCTGAGCGCCTGTGCTATCTAAAGCATTCACTTAGCATGTCAGGGCTCATTTGCTTTGCCATATGTTGCGATGGATTAATGCACCCACCGTGCTGTGACCTCCCCTCAAAAAAAGGTCTTACAAAAGTATCTCATTTAATACCGACTACTTTTACCACATAAAACATTTTTAGAGTCATAATATCTCTTTAGAAAATGGCAAGTGGCACAAAGGAGCGTGCTACATTAGAGACATTTATTACTCCCTAGATAAACCCTCAGAGATACATCATCTCATTTTCGAAAGGGGACCCGCAACTGCCAGAGGTGAATGAAGAAAAGACATTAGAGCTTAAGACTGAAATTAGAGCGAGAGAGATGGTGGTGCAGCCAAAGAGATGAGTACTAATCTGCTAAAAAGCTATACTGTGAGAAGATTGATGGGTAATCAATTGTTGCATTGGCAAAAATGTTTAAATATATATATATATATATATATATATATATATTTCATCTGAAGACCATTTTAATCACATATCTCCAGGACACTGGAAGTAGATTAACAAACCTACTTTAAGAATTCTTAATACGCTGTACTATATCCATGGGCATACTTGTCATATTTATTTGGGGATTTTAAGTATACATTTAAAATAAAAAATTCCCAGTGTCATTACACAACAAATAACTTCAACAAGTTTGAATTAAGTAATTACATAGTGTATGTGGGCATCAACGAGCTTCTAGCATGAATATTTGACCTCTATTATTGGAAGAGTTGGTAGGTTAAACTTAAATTTATTGGTTTTCTAGCATACACCAGGCTTTTAAATCTAATCTAATGATGTCCTGGTTTTCCATACATTTAATATTAGCCTTCTTGATCAATTCCAAATGCAATTAGATGGGTGTTGGGGCTCACACAAAATGCCAAGAAGGATATTAGAACATTACGCAAAGCAGGGCAGCAGCATCATAGTGTGGGAGTGTTTCACTGTCAGCAAAACACTCCCACTGAACCCCATGGGTGGAACAAGAAAGGATAAACTATATCCAACATTCTTGTAAAGCTCTAATCACATGCTAGAAGATCATAATTTGGACACAATCAGATTATCCAACACAACATTAATTCTGAACACAGCAAAACTGGGTTTAAAATGAGTAGAGTCGGCAAAATTAAGCATTTGGAGGGAAAGAGAATGGGATGCCAATAAATCGACCAATTCTAATAAACTCCAACTTTTTGTTGAAAAATATGAAAATAGTCAACCGGAATTATGATGGAAGCTATTTCACGGCTACAAAATGTTGCATCTACTGGCTAAGAGACATTTATTCAAATATTGTTGCGGTTCTATGTGTACATTTGAGCCTGAATGTATAATTTTGAGCCTACATGGATTAACACAAATTCACAATCATTTCAAACTCATGCATCCAATCCTTATTTTCAACGGACATTGAAGTTAGACGCTGTATAATCAGTCCACCCGGGAAAGTAGCCATTCAAATGAATCATTAAAACCCCAGATTTAATGAGATTCTTGTGAAAGCGTATGCATGTCCTTCTAGCTGGAACCGTAGCTCTCGAAATTAGTATTTATCAGAACCCTGTGTTATGGAGCTAGAACTTCACCAGTGTTTTACGGTAAAAGCAGACAGTGAAATCCTCCGTCGGTCTTTATAACGTGCTCTTATAACGTGGTCGGGACTTTCTGGTTCATAAAAGTCTGCTCATTAAGAAAGTATCTTCTCATTTGTGTACGTGGGTCTGCTCTGTCGTGACCCCATCTCCTCAGGGTGTGTGTGTGTGTGTGTGTGTGTGTGTGTGTGTGTGTGTGTGCGCACGCAGTTAAAAGCTTGGAGATCCATCATGTCCTCAAGCATTAATAAAATTAATATCTCGCTTTCCCCCACAGGGCTCGCCGCAGAAAGCGAGGACATGATGATATTAGTTCACTTTAGGCGCTTAAAGCGTCCAGCCTGATGACAGTGGGTGGCTAATGCGCATTTATGAGTGGTGCTTGGAAAGAGAATAAAACAAGAGCCTCAACAAAGTCTCATTAAGGTTTCAGGGGCCAACTCTTAAAAGGTGCACCTGCTATTACGATAATGGTGAGCGTCAACAAAAGGGATATTAATAGAATAACAAATACAGGAAATTAACCTGGGCCTGATTACTTGGCTATGTTTGGCCAAAGTAACTCAAACTAAACCTGCCATTACTGAGAGATTCCGACTTCCTGAACCTGCTTTGATTGCCTTTGTTCGCGGCATGAAACAGTAAAGAAAACCCTGCAGCAAGATCTGCTAAACAGCCCGCACATTGTTACCTTCCCTTACACTGTATGCCTCAGGTAAATAACAGATACCCATGTTATACTTCTACCTGTTTTCAGTCAACATCATCACCAGTGTTCAGTGTCACGCTATGTACCAGTTGCAAAGCATGGAGCACAGGCATGTTAAAGTGGCAATCACCCACAAGAGAGGCTACACGAGAAAACATGTCCCAACGTAAGCTTTGAACCCGCCGACGCCGTTTCCCCGCCGACGCCGTCTCGCGCCATCTGAGTCGGCCCACATAAGAACCCTGCGCGCCGATACCTTTCTGCTCTGTTCTCTGCGTTTCCCTTTGGCAGGATGCAGCAGACCCCTGTGGTGACTTTAAATGCCATTTGTTGTCAGAGGTATTGAGATTCGGAGGAATAAAGAACGGCAAAGGAATGCCACGTTTGCATAATGCAAAAGCCCCAAACAATCTGTGTGATATGGGGGGGGGGGAGAAGTAAATGTCAGTGAGTGATGATTTTTGTAAGCAATGCTTTTGTGCGAGGATGAGATGGGTTTCCTTCATGCTATTAATTCTTTTATCTGCTGAAAATGCTTTCTGGATTTGGAGATGCAGTTTGGTATCCTCGAGTTCTGTTATTATTTCCAAAGCCCTAAAGATTTGCGACTCTTTCTAAGGGAATGCGGTTGGGGAAATAATTGCTGGAAATTAAAAGCTGTTTAGAAGACTTAAACAGCCACTAAGTTATATGGTAGCTCCTCTCTGTTGTGGAGAAATGGAAAATCAACCGAAATCCAGAAACAGAAACATGTTTAATAGTCTATCCAGCTATTGGAAAAAAAAAAACTAATTACATTTCCTGTGACTGTTAGGGTAATTGGTCTCTGAATTGCCATTAGGTGTGAGTGTGTGTGTGGTTGTTTGTCCTGTGTGTGTCTATGTTGCCCTGTTGCTGTGAGGGTCTGGCCACCTGTCCAGGGTGTACCCCAACACTTGCCCAACGACAGCTGGAGATAGGCACCAGCAACCCTGCATGGATCAGCGGGTATAGACAATAAATGGGTGGATTATCTGTAGGATTAAGCTATGGAGAGGGGCTGGATGACTCCATGACTTAAATGGGCTTATTTTTTTTATTAACTTTATATTTTATTTTATTAACTTTATTTGGTGGAACGTTCTGGGTCGCCGTCATTGTGGAAAAACCCATACATGATCCCTTTTAAGTATTCTGGCTGACAGAAGAAGATTGTCTGACAAGATTACTTTACATTGTGTCATCTAATGGCCTCTCAGTGTGGTGGAGTCATTTCGAAGGATGCTGTTCCCACCTCAACCATCTACCAACTTCTAAATCACTGGACATGAATTGACAACGTTAACACATCTCCTCGAGTATAGTTTTATTCTGACTCCTAAACATTCTCAAGATCACCCTCCAGATCAAGGATGAATGATGCTCTTTTCTTCTATTTCCCGGTCATCATGCCAATAGTCATTACCTTCTCATCAAGCTTTTCGCTGACTGTCTTATAGTCCATTTCATCTTTTCGGTAGAAGTGCTGTCTTGTACCCGTATTAATTTGGCTGCTCTCTCCCTCAAGGTGTAAATCATTCAAGTTTTCTTTAAAAGTTCTCTGCTTTATATTCTGCCTCCTCACATTAAAACCATCCATAACCGTCCATAATTAGAGAGTGTTCATTTCTTTTCACCACAATTGATGTCCTACAAACTTCAGCTCTTAAATGCTATAAACCACTGATTATTGTTTTTGTAACACAGAAATATCAATCTTCTTCTCGCTTCATTTTATCAGCCAGACTTCAAACTTTCCTATTAAAGGCTCCCCTTCACATCTTCTCATGCAAATTCCGGTCTGAAGGATCAAAAACGCAGCTTTCTCATTAAATCCGCACCTTCTTTGCCAACAAAATACTTTAAAGGAGCTATGACAAACCCCGCTTTTGTCTGTTGTTTTAATCTGGCATAAAGCACATATTTCAACTGATTGCAGAAGTAAGAGACGAAAGCACTTCAGCCTGTTTTTGTGCCTTTTGGGGCCTTTCTGATGTAAGTGTCTAAAATGTTCTTTGGGGGGGTTATGCAAATCCACATCTGTTTTCTTTCCCCTTTACGTATCAGACAGAGAGGTGTTCGTTACCGGGTACATTTTTAGAACATGCCCCGGCACACGAGCACACAAAAGGTGCGTGATCCTTTGATCCGCAAAGAAATATGCAGCGGAGTGAGTAATTGATTCCCAGCTCAGTGCGGGAGCCGGCTGAGAGTACATGCAGAACCTCGCATGGACGCTGAATGCGAGAGATTCTCGTCATCTCAACGATACATCATGTTTAGTGACCTTCTCATTGACATTAATGGCGCAACAGAAAGAGACGGTGTGCAGTTCTGATGTAAATGAAGACATTTATTTGTTTACATCATGTATGCCCCTGAGAGATGGCCCGGAAGAATTTGCTTCTCCCATTGTTTCATTCCCAGTGTTTGAAATGCTTCCATTTAAAACAATAAGACATTGTGGTCTATTCCCTACCCTACAGTTGTGGGCTCCTGCACAAAGCCATACTGGATGGGTGGGATTGTGAGCCCATTTAATTGACCACATCCCCCACAATTGAATGCAGTGAACATGGGCTGTAAATCACATGGGGATGTAACATTTGCAGGACACAGATCCGGGGAGAGGAACGGAGCGGTTCCTTAGAAAGGTGTGAGTAGCAGGTAGCTAAAGATGAAGCCTCTGTGAGTCTTTCCTCTGTCTTTCCAGAATACTGACCCACCCACATGCTTGTCTTATTTCACAGCGCTGGAATATCCCCCGAGATAGGTGTGCAAATGTGTGCAGAGGATCCCTTTTTGCTCTTCTCTTTGACTTGCTTCCCTCGCACACATATTGATGAGGGGGAAAAAGGAAGAAGGGAGCAACGGGATGGAAGCGAAAGCCACATTGTGCACAAAGCGGAGTTTGGCAGACCCCAAATTAGAGACTCAGGAAGGTTGGTTATGATAAGAGGATCAGGCTGAGTAATGGGTTCAAAGGATGATCATCTGCTTCCCAGTCTGCTGATACAGAGGGTTGGATGGTGGAGGGGGAAAAAAAGAACAGCACGGAGGCATTGAGGGGGTTTACACACCCCATCTGCAAAACAGAAGATTATGGGAGACAATAGGTGAATCCAGCAGAGAATTCCTAGGGAAACTTGCAGACAAATGTGAGCACACAGAGTGACATACTGAACATGAAAAAGCATGCTCAAGGACACGACGGCATTATAAGACTACAGCACATATATGGAGAACATCCCTTGCATACCTTCAGAGATTCAGCAGGATAACCTTGGCTTGTGGAGGTAAAACAGCTTTCAGTCCGATTAAATGTTTGTCCATTTGCTTGTTTGCTGATCTTCTCTTAGGAATGGTGATGATGGGAGATATGCATAATTGAAATGTGCCGTTCTAAGCCCTAAAGGAACAGGGCTGTTTAATGACAGCTTGTGTGGCATAATATTTGCTGGCTCTTTCTCAGGGAACCCATTTTTCGTACAGGACTATCTTCTCACTGAGCAAACTGAAAGCCCCCACTGGCCACGATACACCGAGTAAAGAGTATTTGCATCAGACCTCTAGTGACACTTCCAAATCCACTGGCCCAGAGTCTTACAGGAGGTCCATTAAAAAGTGTCGGAGGGAGTCGCAGATGACTTGTGGATTGCAAACCTCTTAATGCCTAACAGACTGCTACTATGAAAACATGTAAGGGAAAACAAAAAAAAATCGAGGTACACAATCACGCTAAAAAGAAGGTACACTCCTAGAGTTTAAAAGAATAATCTGCTCTTTCCATTAGTCTACAATTATTCAAGTCTACGATTCAAGTGTACTGAAATTCAACATATTTCACGCTGTCAATGAGGGCATCAAGTGAGGCCGAGTCTTAAATCAGGTGTCAACTGTTGCAGTTGGTGGACTAAAGTGCAGGCAAGAGCTTGGGTGTCGCATGATGAGAAGAAAGGTGGTTTATTACAAATGAAATGGCAAACTTACAGGCAAGCAAAACAAGGAGCAGGAGCACCACAAGGAGCAGGCTAGAACAGAGGACCTGATAATGTGTATGACTGAACAGGCTGAATAAATAGAGGAGGAAACAAAAAGTAGGCAAACGGAGCAATTATTGCATGTGGAAGCTGAGGGAGGGAGGGAACAATGAACTGACAGCAACAGCAGGGGAGAAAAACCTAACTGGAACTGAGGACAGGCAGGCACGCAGTAGAATATGGCTCTAACGGAAATGTGACTAAACTATGTAAATCATAATGAAAAGAAAACTAGCTAACTGTGGGAACCGAATCTAATAGGCGGACAAAGAAACAACACTAAAGTGAAAACACAAACAGAACTGCACAATCCCCAGGAACCTTAAATTAATCTAAGACTTGGGGATTGTGACAACAGGCATTTGGAAGGTAGACATTTCGGCGCAAAATGGTGTGGTAACACAAGATATTAGCACTGAACTCAACGAAGCACTTGCTGCCGCTCATCGAAAAATAATTTCTAAACTCTTTGAAGACAGAGAGAATGACTATTATCAAGTGAAAAATGTTTAAGAAAGCTGCACATCTTTACAGGAGTTAATGTTCCAAAATGTTCATCCCAATGTATATTATCATACGTTGGGATGAATTATATGAGGCCTGTAGAGTCTAAACAACTTCACAGAAGTTACACCAAAAGTAAGATTTTCTTGAAATTAATGTATTTTCCTTTTTATTTCAGCAGCTAAATGAGACTATTTGGCAATAGAATAAGATGATGGAGATTAATTGTTCTTGTGTTAAGTGTAAAAATCTCACTCCATTGGCAAGTAGTCTTGTTTAGCTGCTCAAATATAAAGGAAAAATATACAAATAAAAACAAAACCCTCCAACTTACTTTAAGTTCCCTTTTTGCAGTGTGGTCAGACTCTACAGATCGTCAGTTACCTTGTTCAATGTTAACATTACCGTTAGTCAGGCTGAATAAGTGTGGCTTGTTCTTTTTTTTTTGTGTGTGTTTTGCTAAGAGAATGATTAATCTGTATAAAAAAAACAATATGGCAGCAAACAATAGGTTTGCAAAGCTGAATATGACCAAATAAAACTACTTCTGTAACAACGTCTGTGGGACCGATGAAACAAAAGTAAAGATGCTTGGTAATAAAGAAAAGCGACATCTTTGGAGAAAAAACAACCACAGCGTATCTTCAACAAAACCTCATACCAACTGTCAAGATTTGGGCTTGTTCTGCCAACACAGGGCCTGGGCAACTTTCAGCTATTCAGATAACCATGGACTCGTCTGTATACCAAAGTATTCAGGAATGAAATGTGCGGCCATCTGTCCAACGGGCAAATTGGGTCACCAACAGTACAATGATCCCAAAGAGAGCAACAAATCCACAACAGAATGGTTGGGAAAAGAAATTAAATAAGTTGTTGTAGTAGACCAGTAATAGACCTTCATCTGTTTGAAATCATGATGGAACGTTAAAAGTCGCAAACAAACAAATGTCCTCTGAGCTTAAGTGAATAAACTGTTTTCTCAGGTATTTTTTTTTACTTTAAATGGCTAACGGCTGTAAATGTTGCCTTCAATTATGACTGGTAATTTCCACATGGAAAGCAAACGTTATGTCTCTTTTCTGATATAATGTTCTAATACATATTTATTTGTTAAATAAATATCTAGCTGACTATTTTCTTTTTAGAATAAGGTGTTTAAGGAACTAGGTTAATTCAAGGAGAAAGCTGTTAATACTTAGACTGAAAACAGAAAAAGGAAAGAGAGCGAACTGGTAGAGGCCAGATTAAGTCACTTTTATGGTGTGCATAGGGTTTATTAATATTGAAGCATTTTCTTTTTTCAGTGTTGGATACTTTTTGTCTATGTCGACTATTCCCAATAGTTTTATAGTGTACAAGTCACCCAGAGGATGTTTATTAAAAAGTAAGTGAAAGTTTGGCTAATGCTATTGTTGCTAAAGTTTGAAAAAGCACAGTCACCCCTGTTTGCTTTAAGAAAATCTCAACTTTTTAAAATCTTTTTTTTCCTTTTTTTTTCAGGGCAGCTCGCTTAGGTCCCACAAGATCTTAGAGGGGAACATTTCCTTCAGTGAGATATCAGTGTAGCTCCCCTAATGCAGTCAGACTAGCTTAACCTGATCGAACCGAGCACTTTTACTTCTACCTTCTTCTTTTTTTACGTCTAACAGATGCCAGTCAAAATATTCTCTCATTTATCGTCAGTTTATAGTAAGGAGACTGAAATCAGTGTAGACTACAAAAACAGTAGTGACAGAGAAAGTTGTGGCCACAAACATCATTATTCTTGCCGTTCTCATTACCCTTTATCTTTGTTTTCCTTTTCAGGATCGGTATGTGAATTTCTAAATTCCCTCGAGCGACCAAAACGGTGTCGTTTCCGTGAGAAATTTATCCCCATGATGATGCTCTGACACATTTACAGCTTCATAAATAGCTGTACTACAGTTGTCAGGAATCTGCTGACTGCTCGGTGTAAATAAAGACGCGGTTGTGGAGAGAAGTGTGAAGCAGTGAACCAAGGTTTCAGTGTTGACATGAGCTTGCTGCATGGATAGGAAAAACAATTGAAGGGTCTTGTGACAGATATGCCAGGTAAGTTTGACAATTTGAGGCGCTGGAAATTGACATAGTAAATATGTGACTTATTAAAGCAAGAGATTTGGAATGACTCAAAAATGAACAAATAGTGTGGATGTGCTTTTTTTTTAGTGAAACATTTTTACTGCCATAGAAAACTCAAATGGTAAATGTTTATACTTGTATATTTTTAGCTTGTGTTCAACCTGTGCTCGGTTGTTTTCTTTTTTTTTCTTTTACCATTAACATCTTATTGGTAATTGATTTAATGCCACTCGGAAGCGTATCTTTTTCCATTTAAACTGTGCAACATTTGGAAGGAATTTATATATATATATATATATATATATATATATATATATATATATATATATATTCCCAGAATAAGCTGGAGATGTCACTGGGGAGAGGGATGTCTGTGGTTTCCTCCTGGACCTGTTGCCCTTGAGAAGACAATGTATGTATGTATGTATGTATGTATGTATGTATGTATGTATGTATGTATGTATGTATGTATGGATGGATGGATGGACATTTGTAAATGAAATAAACATGCATTTTGGGGTTTAGCAGCACAGTTGAGTATATGGTTTACATATATGACAAAGTTACTATAGTTTGAAAAAGCGGGAGCTCAAAGATCCTGTATTGAATAAAAAGTGACCCAAGAATTGAGGCATCTTTGGGCACTTAGATCTAAAACTGCCAAATGACACAAATGCCAAGTAATCTCTGAATCATTCTAGCAAAACCTCAGACTATACAAACCACCACATTGTCAAAGTTTTCTATTCAAAACACTTTTACCCAAGCAGTCTCAATGCTAAGGTATAATTGAAGTGTTCTAAAAAAGTAGATTATTGATAATCTACCTTTTCTATGATCTTGGCTTGTCAAAATTTGCCATGTTCCCACCACATGCTATAATAATTTAGTGGAATCTTTTACCTGTGCCCTGCGATAGACTGGCAACCGGTGCAGGGTGAACCCTGCCTCTCACCCATCGACAGCTGGAGATAGGCACCAGCACCCTTTGCAACCCCAGTAAGGATAAGCGTGTTAGAAAATGGATGGATGGATGGATGGATTTTACTTGTGTGAAGGCTCGCTAATGCCAGCCTCATTTGGAAGTCAGGTGAGAAAACAGTGACATTCGCTTAGTTTTTTTTAATCACCCCTCATTAATTATTGACTTAATTATACCAAAGCCATTAAATGAGTGCAGTTTAATATCTCAGTTATACTTCTTCTTAGTTGGCTGTTTTTACAGTAAATATTTTTATGCTTTTCTGCCTTCCAAGTTTATTGAGGTGCTACCAGGCATTAAAAAAAAAAAAAAAAAAAAAAAAAAAAGTAAAAATTCCTAGCTCTACTGAGCAACATAACACTGGGTTTACCGGTCGTATGCTGCAGCCACATGGCATGAGATCAACCGTGTCCTGCTCAAAGACAAGGGCTGAAACCAGCCTATTGATTGTAGGGCTGAATGTTCCAGTGGGAGGTGGAATGAGTTATTTTTGTCTCCATGTGGCAGGGACTGAAACGTAGGAGGAAAGGAGGAAACAATACCTTGGAACAGCAGGAGATTCAGGTGCCAGGCACAGAAGAGTAACACCTCACCAAGCGACTAAGCAGGGTGCAACGTGTCTGTTTGTGCCCTGCGCATGCATGTGCTATGCCTGAGTCAAGCGAGGAAGAAAAAAAAAAAAAAATTATATGAGCGGAGTGACAAAGACGGCTGAGGTGCTGCTTCGAGTCGATTAAGTGTCCTCTCTCTGGTGGGTTTGAGAGGCGTGGGTGTAATAGATTAAACTAGTGTCTCGGGGCTCATCCCAGGGCTAACCCTGTCCTATTAAGAGTGGCAGCGCAAGTCTTTTGCAGTCACTCTACTCCACTGCAGTGTGGACAGAGCTTCTGGCAAACCGCTCAAATGGCACTCCACTGTTGTGAGCAACCGAGAGGATGGAGATGCTCGGAGGCAGCCAAGGACACAAACCGATGTGACTGATGGCAGCACAATAAAGTGAGCATCTCTTCTCCACAGTGTTAAGACCCCCCCGGTATTTAGAGGGACAAGGAATGGTTCTCTGGGGCATGTAAGCTTTGCTGTGTGGAAGAGAAGCCATCTTTTTTTTTTTCTCTCCAGTCAGTCGTCCACCGATGGCCAAATATCAGGTAGAGCAATGATTTTAGACTTAGACTTAGACTTAGACAACTTTATTTGTCATTTTGCATGCACAGAGTGCATACAGAACGAAATTTCGTTGCATACAGCTTGTAAATTTCAGTAAAAATTAAATTACAGTATAAGGTGCAGCAGTGATTTAAAAGTAAACAATTTAAATGTAGATAATGCAGGAGAAGTCAGTGTACAGGATAAAGTGTACAGGATCCTTTTAAATAGGATCGTGCTGTGGGAAATTTGCAAATGTCACTTACTTAGTCTGAAAACATTTGAAAATTAATATTATCGTCTTCTTGAAATGTTCCATTGTCATATGTCTGTTGTGGCAGCATGTAACAAATCGAACGTTACATCTTAGAGATGGGGGGGTTCAGGGATGCATGTGACAGGTAGTGGGGGCAATCACTGAGAAGTTCTGAAAAAGGAGAAATCCTGACTCCGAACTCGGCCCTGGACCAAATTCCGACCCTGATGAATATCCTTGTATGAATGGTGGCCAAAAGACGGCGAGCTTGAGACAATACAGCAAAAGCAATCTGTCGTTGACATATCCCTTCACCAGGGAGGCTACAGCGCTGTGTCTGTTGCGCTTTGTGAGTGGCAAAATGGGATCCATCAGCACCGTCGTGCCAAACAAGCCGAAACGCAGTCTCCAAAAACAAAACAAAAAAAACACCCGTTGCTTCAGAGTAAACCAACAGACTATTTTGTCGAGAGAAACCACAAAGGTGCATGAGAGAGCCCTTAAAGCTAGCAAGTCGATGGAAGTTGCTTGACTCATAGCTAAATTAAAAAAGTCCCATACTGTGGCAGAGACATTAATGCTCCCTGTCTGCTGTTGTAAATGAGTTGCTCGGCCCAGGCACGGTTAAAGACATGGTTTAAAGTCCCTCTCTCAGACAACATAACTGCCAGACATATTGATGATATGTCTGCAGACATAAAAAAAAAAAGAGTAGGAAATTTTTGTTGCAACTTGATGAGTCTATAAATATTAGTGCACATTCTCAGCTCAAGATGCCATAAGAGAAAAGTTACTTTCCATGGTGCTGCCAGAAAAAAAAACAATTTGTGAGGACATTTTTGGGGGTTACGTTGGAATATCTTCACCGAAGAGGACTTCGGAGGGAAAACCGCACAAGTGTGTGCTCAAAATGCATAAAAGGCATATTTTCATCTCTGTAAAAGGGATTGAGAATGGAGCAGAAAGCCTTATTTGTCCACGCAATGTGCGATGGTCGTGCTGACCCACTGTATGAACTGAGATGTCCGATTTCTCCAATCTACTTGTGAGCGAGTGGTGTACAAAGTTGGCATACCTGGAAGATTTCTTTCATCTCCTGAATGAAGTGCGCACACCGACAGAAGGCCGAAACGAAAAGCCGCTTTCAAGCGCAGATAAACTGAACGGATTCCGTTTGAAGGTGCACCACTCGCAACGAACACGTGCAACGTGTCAGCCTTGAGATGTTCCCACTCACCAAGAAACGGCAAGATGTCAGCGCCGCCGCGCCGCGTGAGGTAGCAGGTAAACATCTGAAGACTCATGAGGACAAGTTGTCATTTTATTTCACGTCAGCCAGCACTGAACGCCTTGGCTGAGTGAGGCACCCATACAGAAGGAACCAACTGAACGGAAACAAGATCATGGTTTAATGTAAAGGTTTGCTAATTGACCTGTGGGCAGTTTTTGGTTGACTGCTGCCAAGGAGTTTGCCATTTCAGTGTATCTCCCGTTTTCCACAACATATCTGTGCGAGCTAAGTTTTTCGAGTCCGACTACTTTAAAAACTAATTTCAAAGAGAGACTAAGAGCTGTCATCTAATCAGATACAGTCGCTGAGTATAAATAAACTGAGACTGTATTGTCATTATCTGCATAATGTATGTATGGATAATGGATAACTTTATATACTATAAAGTGTATTTTTGTAAATTTTCTTTTGTTGGTGGTATGACACAGATTTTGCTCTTTAGTATTCTACAACATGGAATTTAGCTGAAACTGACAGACACGACATAGTGCCTTGAAAAGCACCCACTCATATTATTTGAATTTTTACACCAAAACATTGTAGACCTATTAGGATTTTATAAGAGAACATCAAGAGAAACTTACGCATATTTGTAAGTTGGATGTAAATGAGTGCAACATTTTTCAAAGTATTTTACTAATACAAATCTGCATTTATTTGGTGTATTTATAATTAGTCCCTTCTACTCTGATATAAGACCCACTGCCACACACCGCCTTCAGAACTCGGCTAATTAGTAAATAGGAGTCAACATGTGTGTAATTTAATCACAGTAAAAATCCAGCTGTTCTGCGGAGGCCTGAGAGGTTGGGTAAAGGAAAGATTGTGAACAAACAGCGTGATGAATATCAAAGGACACATCAGACAGGTTAGGAAACAAAGTTGTGGAAAAGTTTAAAGCAGGGTTAGGGGAAAGGACAACATGGGGAGTCCAAAACTGAACTTGTTAGCCTAATTGCAAAACGGGAGATAAATAGCAACATGGCCGTTTGTAGTGTCAGTATTATAATGGCAGCATTGGCTTGACAATTGCTTTTCTTCAGCACAGTTGATGAGAAGATGGATGAAATATAGAATATATAGAATTCTGGGAGGAGCTTCAACCATCCAGTTTGATAAAGAGCAAAACATACAGCCAGAGCAACAATGGGGTGGTTTAAACGATTGCATATTAATGCACACCATGCCGTGGTGTGCATGCATCCCATTTTTATTTATAAAAATTGGTCCCCATCTCTCAGTTTTACGAGACGCTTTTATTCTAATCCACTTTTCATCCTCTAAACCTCACCTTCATTGTGCACGGTCATCTGACATGCAGCAACCAAAACACACACCTGTGGTTTTCCAATAAGAGTGTTGAAGCTGAAAGACGGATCAAAGAGCCTGAAATTTACAAAAAAAAAAAAAAAATATTAAGCTCCTCAGCATAGCCTTTAGTGCTGCTGTTTGTAATAATATTTTGGCACATACGGCTGCAATTAAAAGTCTGTGATATTTTGGGCATGTTCGAACTCGCTTTGATTTGCTCTCAGCGGATAAATCAAGGGAGGGGGTCTTAATGATTCATGAGTGGTATTGTAAATATATAATACTCTGGTTAAATAGATTTAAGGTCGCTCAGTGTATCATAGATTAAACATAATTCTGCAGCTTTTCCCTGGCTATTTCATTTCCAGCCTCTACGGGTAATATTTGTGTCAATGACTACAGCAGTGACTGAAAGCCTTCTTAGTAAGCGAGCACACTTGTACAGTACATATCATATCATTTTTGAGCTTCTAATGGCTGATTTTAACTATTCTGTTCTCAGCTTGGAATATATACACACAATAAAACTGCAGTGAATTTCCTTCAATCCACACATGCAGTTGTCAAAAAATTAGCATACGGGTTAAAACACGTACATGCAAACTAACTTAAAGAAATTAGGTAAACTTAATTCATTAAGCAGCTTATACCAAGCTTCTGCCAAAGGCAATCTAATATGTGAACAGTATTCTTTGTATTATTGGTGGAGTTTACCCCAACAGCATGGGTTCTTGGCTCAAATCTAGTTTTCAATTATAGCCCAAAAGTGTTGCAGTAGGATTGAGAGCAGATTTTGGAATTGCCATTCTAGAGCATTTAGTGTTTATAATGATATATCAATTAGAGAATCAGTTCTGGTGTGGGTTTGGTATCATTATGCTGCTAAAACACAGTCTAATGACCAAAACTGTCAACATCGCAGGAAAATATATTGGTTAAGATGTTCAGGAAACAGAATGACATCCACTGGGCATTACCAGAATGCCAGTGTCACAGTCTGGAGTGAAGCAAAGTGTACATCAACATGGACTGAGAGGTTGCTAACTAAGAAAGAAGCACCTGCTCCGAAATGTACAAATTTAAGGTACAGTGAAAATGTCCACCTACGCAGTTTTTAAGTGATGGTTTCATTTCTAAGGAGAGACAAAGCTTTTCAATCCAAGCAATGGGAAATAGTCCTAAGGATACTGTGTCATGAATAAGCTGTGAAACTGAACTTCTTGGTTCAATTTCACATGCCATACCTTTTCTGCCATAAATCACTTAAATAGAAGCTGTCTAACAACACAAATTAGGCTGAATTACCACAAAACAACTAATTAATAAGGACCAAGCCGTTATATCAGTCTGGGAAGGGTTACAAAGTCACTTCTTAGGCTTTGTGAATACAGTGAAACACCGTGAGAGCCGTTACACAAATAAAGAAAATATGATCGGTGGCCAGACTACCAAAATAACTCAAGGAGCGCCTCAACGAGTCATCCAGCAGGAAGTAAAAGGATCCTTGAGAACATCCTAAAGCGTGTGATTCATCAACAAGAAGAAGAAATTGAGCAAAAATTATGTTTTTTTTTACAAACATATTGAATATTTACAAACATTCATTTATTGACAACTTTTATTTAAGCCTTTAATTTTACAAGACAGTCCCATCGAGACATGAGGTCACATTTTCAAGAAATACCTGTAGAAGCCATCTTACAAGGTACAATTACTTGCAAACAAAAGTCATTCAAATGTTACACAATACAGTACTTCAAATCACTGCATCAAACTCTGCAGATTAAATCAATAAAACTTGTCGTGGGAAAAAAATTTTTATCATCAAAGCGCTGCTGTGATGCAGATCGCTCGGTCAGGTTCAGTAAAAGTATCTGTTCAAGATGAAGGTAAAGTATCCATCAGTGTGAGAGTTTTTTTTTTTTTTTTTGTACACAAAGACAGGAGAAATGCAAAATATTTAGAAGACAGTGTGAGGACCGGCTTCTCTGTAAGTTGTTGTGAGGAATGACTCCTCGGTTATCTGTTCTGTGCAGCTGCATGAAACCAGCTCTGGCGAACGACCTTCAGCGTGTCAAAGCAGAGCCCCGTTCCACACAGAGTCCATAAGGATGGTGAAATAAAGACATAACACGAGTTCAACACAGTCTTAAGACTTTGGAAAAGAAGGTTCAGCCATGAGACTTTAGGAAGCAACAGCATTTCTATTATAGTGCCCTAAGTATACAAAAATGGCCAATTCTTTTTCTAACAGAGCATTGTGTGTTGGTAGAAGCGCAGATGTTTGAGGACTATTTCAATAATCTTTACAGTACCTGAATGTGTCAAACTGGACAACTTGAGATTCTGCTGTTCCAAGTAGTTAAAGAAGCATAAGAGAATACCTTTTAGCTAAGCTCTGTACTTATTGAGGTTTGTTTTTTTCATTTTTTTTATTTGCCGTGGACTTCTCCATGAGAGATTTTAAGCTGAAGTGCCCTGGGGTTATACCGTATGTCAATGATCCTAAGCACACCAGCAAGTCCACCGCTGAATGACTCAAAAGCAATAAAATGAAGGATTTGAAGTGTCTTAATCAAACTCTAGCTTCTTTTCATATATTTGACATCTTTTGTTGTTCTTTGATAAATTCAATTATTATTTGGAAACAGGATATTTTTGCTCCGGTTTTCTCTGATGCTAATGGTTGTTTGAAGGATGAAACATTTATGGATGACACAAGAAAAAAAAGAACATGTGTCGGCAGACATTGTGCATGTCTGAACCTGTAGTTCTAGTTTTGACCCATTGTAAATTAGGAAAGATCCACAGTAAAATCAGCCATGCGCATCTAATTGTTGTTAAATAAAAAAAGAATGCATGCGGTGTTGTAAAATCATTTCACTCTGAAGTAAAAAGCAGTTCAAAGAAATAATTTTAAGATCAAAGTAAGATGGAATTCACGCCCAGGATGAGTCTCTGTAAACTTCTGACCGTATCTTAGGTTTGGAAGGATTATCGGATTCTGGTATTGTAATTCTAAACTGAGCACAGCACCAAAGTGAGAATCTATTAATTATGCATTTCACTCTGGTTCTCCAATCCCCAAAATAAACACTAAGCAGAGACAAAGCTGCAACCAACACTTTCGATTCGAGAAACCAGACACAGCTCAGGGAGGGTTTGACTTAAGTTCTTGGATATGTCCTCAGAATATTCCAGGACAATCTGCCAACGTGCTCCGTCACTGTTTTGGGAGTCTGATGATGTAAGGACGTTTTATTATGTTTGAAGTGTAATACCGAAGCAGGGAGACTGTGATGTGTTGATTAGTCCCTTGTTCTAAATTAACTAAATCCCTCGGAACATGGCAGGTTCAATTGTGAGGGGAGAAAAAGCAGCTTCGTTCAGTAGCACTTCCAGTGCAATGAAGGTGCACATTTACATATCAAAGGCTGCAGCGCCACGTCTAGAATTTCAAGTGTGTTCTGTTGTGATGTTGAAGAGCACCCGCGCTGACATGAGAGGAACTCGCGCTGTCCTCCTTACAAATTCCACTGTTGATACACTTCCTTGTTATGTCCACAGTAACACATGAAAGGTGCAGAGCAGCCCGAGCCGTAATGAGATGCTTTAAATGCTCAATTGAGCGCGGCAGAGGTGCGTGCATTTTGTTTAAAGATAACACACATGTGGATGGGTGTTAACAGATATTCAGATGGCGCTGGTTCGGGAGTGCGTAAGTAGGTCATCTGCGAGAAACGGGGAAAACATGTTAAATCATTTCTGCACTCTCGGAACAAATGGCCTTTTTCTCCCCCCCCCCCCCCTCCCCTCTTCCATTCTCAGGATATTTCCCCCATGGCTCCAGCAGATCTGATTTGATTCCCTCTAAGTCAAGCGTTGACACATTAGCACATCTTCTCATTAACTTAGACTTTGTCATTACCCCCTCCTGGTCCCATTTTATTCCAATTTAACAACAGATATCCCAGACTTACTTGGACCATCATGTATCTCAGACACATTTAAAAGCCAGCGAAGCTCTTAACATTAGCGCTCTGTAGCCAAAGTGGAATATGTAAATCAGTCCAAAGAGCGTGCTTGAAAGCTAATTATGTGGCAGTCAGTGAACTGTGACGTCTCCATTTTTCCACAATTTAAACTTTTCCATCTTGACAAAGTCTGTGATTAACTTTTTTCGAATGCATGGAATTTTGTGCTAAAACATAAAAAAAAAATGATTTAGGGAAGACACATTACCCTGCGCTTCCCCAATCTTTAACACATAGATTACAAAACATGATTTCTGACATATAGAGCTGCTCAAGCGCAGAACCAGCTTAGCTGCCGTGCTATCAGAGGAAACAAAATAAAGTAAATACAAGGGATGATTACCTCTATTCCAGTAAAATGCTTTACATTGATGTCCCCCTAGTTAAATCATGAACAAGCTCTGATCAACCAAACCTATTGGTTTAATTCCACATGTTTTTTTCTGAGGCCTGATAACTGCCAGCGCCGCAGAGTCAAGAAATTACTTAACTAGTACCTGTCTGACAACGTGAAGTAGGCTAAAATACTTCAAAACGTGATGAAATCAAAACTCGGTAATGTAAAACAAAATCATAGATGAGAAAAAGGTCATTGACATCTTTCAGCGTGTAAATGGGAAGAAAAAAAGCCATTTCTAATATTTTATGACTCCAGTGAACCAGATCTTGAGAAAAGTCCTTCCCAGGAGTGGCCGGTCCACCAAATTGCACCAAGATAACATCGAGAACTCATTTAGGAGGTCAGAGGAGAACCCAGAACATTATTTAAAACAGCTCACTTGCCTCAGTTGAGAGTCGTGCTCATTATTTAACAATAAGAAAGAAGCTGGATAAAAAAAAAATGCTGTTTTCCATATAAAATCCAAAGCTGATAAAGAAGAACACAAAGACCTGTCTTACACAAGGACCTCCTAATTCTGTGGACTGACAACTTTCCACAACTGGAACATTTTGGAAGGTTTGTGTCCCCTTTACATGCGGTATAAAACCCACACAGCGTCTCAGAAGAATTGCAACATAATGAAAAACAGGGTGGCCGCATCGTGATGGCCTGAGAGTGCTCGAGTGGCTGAGAACAGAACCATGAATTGGGCTTTCTACCAGAAAACTCAGAGGGATGACGCCCCGCCATTAGGTTATGAATTTATGCTCAAGCGCACCTGAGTTATGTAGCAGGACTACAATCTGAAGCGCAGCAACAGACAATTAAAGGTTTTTGAGTGGCCTAGTCAAAGTCCGGAATCACATCTCATAGAGATAATTGCTTCGAGCATCTCAGTGATGCTTGAATATCTTTTAATCTGGGTCAAACGAGAGAGGTTAGACTCATTGGCAATATGTGATGCCATTTGTAGCTGTTAAATATGGCACAACCCCATAAAAGATTTTTTTTTTTTTATTTAAATTTTTTTTTTTTTTGGGAGGATGAAATAATTGTGTTTTCAATTAAGGCCGGGTTGGTTTGGATGCCTTTTTTTCCCCCTCATATGCTTATGCTTCAGATGTTTAATCATCTGAAGCATAAGTGTGACCAAAAAAAAGCCAAAGGAGGAAATCTGCACCGTGGGCTCAAAGGAACTTGTCAGCAGGAACTTCAGTACACCCTGCTGTGTTTGTTCAAATATTTTAACACCATAAAACACATCATAGTGTTATCTTCTGTAAACTGGGGTTTACATAAAAAAAATGAGAAGGTTAAATAGGGTGAATGGGGTGGGCCTTCGTCCTAACTGTGGTGACACGGCAGAGCTTTGCCTCCTCCCTGATGAGAAACTGGGTAATGAGGCCTGGTGTTCACCTCCTGCTGTCCACCCTCCCTTTGCCCTGTCTCCTCCATCCTCCCTCCACCTGTGCAGAGATTTCCGCTGAGCTAGGCACAATTGTCCCCGGTGTTGGCTTGGGCTCAGCATGATCTATGTTTGACTCACTTGTGATACACAAAAACAAGAGCGTGCCGTGTTATACAATCCAACCGTTGTGCGCCACACACTTTGGCTTCTTTTCCAGCTGTCTCGCTGTAACCTCCACATAATGAGAAGAATTTGATTACATATTTGTGCCTTTATTGCAATCTGACTCAGTCCTGGAGAACGGCAGGCTCTCTTTAGGTGCAGACTTCCAGGAAATCAAATGAACTAGCTCAGTATAGAGAAATAATAACTGCTAAACGCTCTTATCCTTCTTCGTTGGCGTAACTCGATTGCCGCGATTGGCGTTTCTCCGAAATGCACGCTTAATTCACTTTGTACACAACACTATTGCTTTGTCTCCTGTCTGTGTTGTCACTCCTTGGGAGATATTGAAAGGGACAGAGTGGATTTCCTCCTAAAGGATATTTTCGCTGGGCCCTGCCAGTTGCATTTGGTGTGCAATCAAACCAATCACAGCAGTGGATGGTCAGTGATTGCTTTCAGATTGGCTTGCCTTCACATAACTCTTTTTTTTTTTTTTTTTTTCCTTCGTTTTATGGACACCTGCTGTGAATGTGAGGCTGTGAAGCTGTGGGGACGTAGCAGAGACAGAGGCTGAGAGATGCGCCTGCTATCACTGTGAAATCACACCTTCACAGTCTTGGTTCGCTGCTAGTGATTGGGCTCTGATCAGATGGCTAATTCATGCACAGATACGCAGTCACAGTTATCCTGCGTTACAAAAAAAAAAAAAAGAAAAAAAAACAGAGGTTTGTAAGGGTATTTAAATCTGTTGAACTTTTTTTTCCCCACTTTTTGTCGTTTGTCAATGGATCAGAGGGGTATCAGAGTCAAGGGGAATGCAACTCCATCACACTCTGTTCTGATTTTTTTATTTGTCAAAAAAATAGGTTGAAAACCGTCGATTATTTTCAAATCTGCCGATGTCTGAAAGCGAAACCTGTTATTTTTTTCTTGTAGGATTACCCCCATATAATTCCCCCCATATTCTCATAAACCCTCCCATCCCCACAGCATGATACTGCCACCACCGTATTTTACTGTTTATGTATACTGAAAAATTACCCTCTAGTCACAATTTACAAATTAGGAAACTTCACAGTTAAGCAATTGACTACCTTTGATCATTTCTTATTTTTTTGTGTTTGTGTGCATGTTCTTGTACTCGCAGCTGAGCCAGAAAATGTTTTACTCATTTTACTTGCAAAGTGAGGACTTTGATGTAAAGTGAGGACCTTTTTTTTTTTTTATCCTCACTTTTTTTCCGACCCAGGGGTTTGGCTCATCACTAAGGTGTCAATTAGGTTTGGGTTTAGGGTATTTACTGTAACCTAACCCTAAAGGTTAGGCTCAGGGTTGGGCAATAGAAAGGGTTGAAAATGAATGGAACTCAATGGAAGACAAGGGGGTCGTCAATGTAACAAGGGAGGAATTCCCATGGACACATTAAATGTTTCAGATTTTTGAAAATAATGCATGGTTTTCCATCCGCTTCACAATTATGCTCTACCATGCATTCGTGGGTCAGAAAGAAAATCCCTATAAAACGCATCATTATGCGGCTGTAATGTGTCAACACGTTCAAAAAAGAAAAAAAAAAAAAAAAAGAAAAAAGGATCCGGGAGGATAAAGACTCCTGGAAAGCGCTGCACCAACTTCTCCATCTCCCACCAAAAAACCACCTTACAGCAGTCGCTGTCTCCTTTCATCCTCACATTTTTTCGCAACACCATTACCTGCTGTTTTCACTTGCTGTCTTGCGAAACAAGAGAAACCCCAAGTCCTGGGGCAGGGAGATAGCATTGCTGCCATAGCGGTTACATGTTAGTCAATTTGAAGTACACCGAAAGGGAATGTCTCTCATGTGACTCCGGGCCAGCAGAGCGTGACCGGCTGCAAGCTCGCCCAAGTATGGTCGGTCACACATGACGGGGCAGCAGACAGGCAGAGGCATGAGCGCCGGTTTCATCGCTGTCAGATGTGAGCACCTCAGCCGCAGACATATCGCGGAGGCAGGTTCCTTCCCCCCAGCTTTTGACTAATTGACCCTGAGCCGATGTGTCAGAAGCCTGAGGAGGAACAAGATATAAACTCTGAGCTGTTTAGAGGTTTCAGAAAGTAAGGTGAAGTGTTGCTGAACCAAGTAACAGCAGCTTAACTTTTAGCGCTCGGAGGACGGAAAGCTGATGTTTTCTGATTCAGAACTTTGAGGATGATGAGAGGAAGATTGCTTAAAGGTGCATTAACTTTTTTTTTTTTAAACTATGCCCAATCACAGCCACGAGCTTTAATGTGCTTAAGATTTTGTGCATTAGTGTAACCCAAAGTAATTGCCTACATGTAAAGCAGAGGGAAAACAATAGGTGGTTTACAAAACTTTTGCACATAATAGTCAGAAAAAGTGTGCTGTGCATTTTTATTCGCCCTCTGCCCCGAATCAATACTTTGACAAATCACTTTCCACTGCAGTTTGAGCAGAATAGCTCAGTCACTGAGCGTCTGTGAACATCAATTTTTAAGTCTTGCAGCAGATTCTGAATTGGATTTAGGTCTGCGCTTCGGCCCGGGCCAATCCGACGCATAAAAAAAAACGCTTTGACCTTAACCGTTCCATCGTAGCTCTGGATCCATGTTTAGGGTCGTTGTCCAGCTGGAACGGGGATCTCCGTGACTTAAATCTTTTCATCCTTCCTCCAGTTTGTCCTCCATTATTGCCCAATATTTTTTCCAAACTATCTGTCCATAAATTTTCCCTTTCCCTGCAGAAGAAAAGCATCCTGAAATCATGATGCTGCTACCACCAGGGTGATGGGCTAGCTTCCCTGTGTTGCACATAAGCCAAAATAAAAGTTACATTTTGGTCTCGCCAAACCACAACATCCTCTTTCACATGTTTGCTGTGTCTTCTACGATTCCGCCTCGGGCTGGCTTTAAACTTCTATAAAATGTTCTCCCCGACCTTCTTTTCTAGCAAACCTCTGAAGGTCTTCACAGAACGGCGGGGCTTATAGTGAGCTTAAATCAGGCCTTTAATTAGATATCTTCTGAAGGAAATAGGTTGCCCCATATTATTTGAGGGGTTATGAGAAGGAAGTGATCTGAATAAAAATGACACATTTTTCACATATATATATATATATATATATATAAAAAAATCTTCCCTACAGTTATGCACGATGTTATGTATGTCTATCATATAACATTTTTATAATATGCATTGGAGTTTGCGGTTGTAACGTGACAAGATATGAAAAGATTAAGGGCTGTGGATATTCTTGCAAAGCCTTGTTTTCCTGCGTGAAAAGAGCACTGAGGTCAAACTGTAGTCAGCTCTAAAGCTCGGAAGGACTTGCAGCACTACTTGAAGAGCTCTTAACGCTCAATGAATGAACTCCACATGGAGAGGAGATGAGACCAGGAGAGCTAACACACTTCATATGATGGGAAATTAGGTTTCCAAACTAAATCTGTCGATGCAACTTGAACGGTTCTCCTTTGTGTGTTTGTAGCCGCTGGACTACGAAAGCAAGAAGGCGTACACCTTCAAGGTGGAAGCGACCAACGCTCATTTGGATCCGCGATTTCAGAGCTTTGGGGCGTTTAAAGACACAGCAACGGTGAAGATTAACGTCTTGGACGTGGATGAGCCTCCGGTGTTCAATAAGCCCTCCTATGTGATGGATGTGTACGAGGACACGCCCGCGGGCACCATCATCGGGGCGGTGACGGCACAGGATCTGGACGCCAGCGGCAGCCCAGTCAGGTAAAGTTAAAGCTTCGCAGCACACAGTGTTTTCACTTGGCTTTATATCGTCCATCACCTTCTTGATCGCAAAGCAACAGTTCAAATGTTTCCTCGGAGTAAAAGTAGGTGCTATAAAGGCGCATTAAAAAAGTTTTTTTTTTTAATGCCTTTCAGCTGGTTTCTCTAAACAGTGTTTCTGCCCATTTTTTCAAGCCTATTACTTTGCTCACATGTATTCAGATACAAACCAAGTTCAGAGATGTATTTTTTTTCTCCAAAATACAGTATATCAGTACATGAAGTAAATGTTCATTAGCGGAGCAGTGTGATTTATTTTAATGCGTAGTTAGACAAAAAGATTATTGACATTGTATTAATTGGCTAGAGCTTAGCAACTAAAGTATGGGTTCTTATCTGTTATTCATTTTGCTGTTAAGTGAGGCTATTTATTTCTGCCCTTTTTGGATGTATTTTCATTTAATTATGGCAGGTGCAACTAAAAAACTATAGACCCTCTAATTGCTGTCAGACCAAATGCAAAATATTAGAGTATCATCTATGGATGTTATAACCAAACAAAAATAACTAAACTAAACAGCTTTAACTAAAACATTTTTTATAACCTCAAACTGATTTAAAGTTAGATTTTTTTCTCTGAAACTAAGAAAAGTTTGACATTCTCTTCTAATAACATGGCATTGGATGCAAAAGACAAGCAACAAACTGGTTTATATCAATGTGCTGTAAAAAAGTTAAAAATAAAAAAATCATATTATTAACACCAGGCTGATGAGGACACTGTTAATTTTAAAATACACTGCAATTAGAAGGATGTTACTTAAACTAGCCCAAATGGCACTCAAATATGTACTCACTCCTGTTAATATTCAATGTTCTTGTGAGGTAGAAAATTTTTATCATTTCAAAACTCTTTTTCTCCATAGAATGTTCCATATATCCACTACAATTAGATGATTAATCTTGACAAAAATTGCCCTTCCATGTGCAGAAATTTGAACTCTTATTACAACGCTGCCACCACCGTGTTGGGCAGTGGAAATGTTGTTCTTTTGGTAACGTTCAGTGTCGAGTTTCGCACTCATGCTTTGGAATTGTGGCAAAAGTTCGTGCTTGGTTTCATGAGACTATAACCCATGAAATATGTCGGGAAGCAGAACTGTCTCTGTTCCCGACACAACCTTTCTATTTGAAACAATAAAAGAGCTCAAATTTGTTATTTATTTAAAAAGCATCTGAATGGTAATTAGATATTGGTGCAAGTTCAGCCTGGGCGCTCAGAAGTCACACAACCTCATACAATACTGCTTAGCTTACTATTTTTTGTTGTTCAGCAAAGACAGAATTATTTTTCTTCTGTGATTTTTTTAAGGGAAATTTGATAACTGAGCATATTGGAGAGGTTCTATTCTGAATAAAGCCAGGTGTGTATAAACGCACATCATAATTGGATTGATTGTGTGACCATATAAACGGGTTAATCTGATTATTTTTTGCTTTTTAATCCGAATACATTTCAATCCGATCATTAAATTCTGTTAATTTAAACATATCTTATGACAGCTGAACTTGACTTTAGGGCATCATACTCACCACATTTTATGTTAGATGTGTACTAAAAAAGACTAAATGCTTAAATTATATCAAAATGTGCTTTAATCTAAAATGAGTTTAAGGAATTCCAAACCTATGCAAACAAGTTGTTGCACCTTTTATTTTATTTCAACGTTTAGTACTTTTGCACAGGTTTGTTAATATTTTTGTTCAGTTATAAAGGATATATGTTACATTATATAAAGAAAAAGTGGTAACATGTATAGGCGTAGTTTGATTTTTTTTTGTTTTGATTTTGTTTTGCATGTCAAAAACTTGGTAATCTGTGGTTGAGCGAGTGAAAAAAAAATATTTTATTTGCTGAATATGTGTGACATTAAATTTTATGATAGCTCAATAAAGATAACGGATCATAAGATTTAACCTCTACAGTTAGAACATGCTTTCCACAGTCTGAGAAGAAAGTGTGTATTTGTTTGACTGAAACTTTGTTGTCTCTTGTAAAAGTAGATTTTACTTCCGACCTTCACTTAAATCAGAAGGCACTTACTGTACTTCAAATGTCCCATTTGACTGGATAGCTCCAGTTCAACGTAGAAGGACGTGTTTTGAATTTCAGAGGATAAGCACGTGTGCTAAATTTTGAATAGATAAGAGGAATTAACTTTTCCATTTGTGTTTAAACAAATATTCTGTGATAAGGCAACTCTTACTATTACCCTCATTAAAGGAGGCACATCATTTGTCGGTGTTATCTGGTGGCAGGTGCTTTGAGCCTAGAGGCCTGTGGTTGTAAATTATACAGATTATTCCCATTAATTTGAGTTTATATACATTAGGTGACGACAGGATCGACGCAAGATTATCCTCGCTATATCTTCTCTTTTGAATTTGTTAATTAATACCTTTGTATTCTTGCCACACGCAGAAGTAAAATTTTCTACTTTCTTTAGAAGCATTCCTTCTGCACCAAACCGCCTCTTCTATTCTTTGAAAATTAAAAACCAAACGGGAGAAAGACTGTGCCAGTGCGGCCGGTTGATTGAAGGTTTTAGATCTGTAATTCATTCATCAACGTCCGCAGTCTTCATTCATCAATGTCATCACGCTTTTAATCGCAAAAAGTTTTGTCAGCTTTACTCATCGGTTGAGAACTAATCAATCTATGTAGAACATTTGACTCTGTCTTGTAAAACCCTGCTAGCGTCATCTTCTGGCCAGTCAGCGATTGTCTGTGACACAGGGTGGCGCGGGAGGAATATGCAAGCCCTTATCAGCGGTCTCATTAGAAATGCCTGCACCTGCACGCACAAATAAGGTGTTTCAGCAAATTAGAGAGTGGATTACTGTGTTTGATCATTTGCTCAGAGAGCTGCCTTTCACAGGCGTATGAGTTCTTTTCTTCCCCCTGAAACCTTGGGATGGTATTTCATCCACAGACTCTTTTAGAAATCACTCCTTCAGATATGCTCCATCAATGGCAGTGTTCTGTTATGAAACTTTCAGGAAAGTCTTCAAGGTTTTTCACCCAGTCTGAATGAAGGCCTCCATTTTCTACGTTACTGTGGTTGGTCATTAATTGTGAACTCTGGCCTGATTGTTCCATATTAATAAAACAGATCAAAGTAGTGGATTTTTTTTATACACCAACTTTGGTGGATAGTAGAACATATCTTTTGGATAGACCAGACTAAAGCAGTGTGTTTTGACTCTCATGTACAGGGCTGGGTTTAATGAAAGCTAGCTGCCCGGCGTGGCCAGAAATGTATGATGATGTGGGCTAGTTTCACAGCCAAATGACATGGGGGCCTCTTCGTCTTTCAACTTCTCTGTGCACCAAGGTCTTCTGGAGGTTAAATGTGATACTACCTGCCCAGCAGCCGACTCTTGGGCCAAACTGGGCCGTGCGAGGAATGGAGCAGGGTCGTGTAAAGGCGTTTGGGCCTAATTTCCTCCACATCACGAGACTCCATTAAGTCAAACCGAAAATGAGCGGTTCAATATGCCGCTGCTGAAGGTGTGTCTGTGAGGAATCGAATTACAGGTTGTACTTAATTCTTCCGAGCCTTAATTGAGTTTGGTGATTTTACAGTGAACCAAACTGTCTGGCAAAGCGCTTTCCCTCTTGACGATTATCTGTTTGTAAACTGAACATCATCGGTCAGTTTAGCAGAAGCTGAACATGCTTCACTAAACCCAATTCACACTCTGTCCACGGCATTCTCTATCTGTCAGTCTTTCTGCTTTCCTGAGCACTTATGGGACATCACTACCTCCATTTTTTTCACCTTAAAACATTCATCAGCTGTGGATAACAATAGCTAGTCCATTGAAAAGACAAAGAGGGCTTTGAAAAATGTATAAGGAACCCCTTTTTGTTATTTTTTTATTATTAATCTACTTACCACTTTTACTCTGTCAGATCGCTTCAGAGTGATGGGTACTCAGTCTTAAATGGCGAAGAAAGAGAAATATCTGTTGCACAATGAGCAGTTGTTTTACCATGAATATTTCATCACGCGGAAATCAAAAGAACAGCGGAAGCGGAGATTTGTTCAACACGAAAAAGCTAATGCCCTCTGCTCTGTGGATCACCACTTTGTCTCTGGTCTTTAAATATTCATCACTAGCAGAGATGACATTGTTATTTTACACGTTCTTCAGAGGGGAGCAGCCTTGCATTGTGCACTTCAAAACAATGGGACTCCATATGTCCCGTCATGCATAGAGAATCATGCTTTTAGACTTCAAACCAAAACCCATTCAGCTATTTAGCTCTACAACTTTATCTCCAGCGTGGAATACAGAGAGTCCATCATGAATACTGCATTGTCGATTTATTCTTCAAAAAGTTTGGGCTTTAAATACTTAAAGTTGGGCTGAAGCGTCGCCTTAGATTGTAATACTACAAATTACACAACAGCAATGAGGCACACTGGTCACAGACTCTAAAATATCACATGAAATATCAGCATGAATGTGAGCTCTGAAAATCAATGGTCGTGGAAAATACACGAAAGCACACGCCTTCCCTTTTACCTTTTACTGCGTTGGGCTTGAACATCACGCAGAGGGACCGAATGTTAGTGCTCTTCAAGGCAGAAGATAAGAGTAATTAATTTTCATTGTTACGGCTGTCACCGCCATACGCTCAGAGTGTAAGGAGACTCCTCAGATGTATGATTTCCTTCTTACAGCTGTTGATCGGTTTTGCTGAACTAACGCAGATCAGTGACAACCAAAAAAGTTAATGTTTTCTGTCCCATATTGAATACTGTATTTCTTTCCAGTGTTGCCAGATTGGGCGGGTTTACGCCCCACTGGACTTCTTTTGAATACATTGGGCTTGGAGGAAAAAATGGCTTTGGGTGGGTTTTTAAAATTTGGGCTGCTTTTCCTGTTTTTAGGAAGTAGTCATGGGAAAAGTTCTATCAAAATAGTTGTCATAGTGTGGCAGAAAAGAAAAAAAAAACAATGTACAGGATAATAAAACTACATTTCCTTGCACTGAGTTTATTAGTTGATTTATTTTGAAATGTCTAAAATCTGATCAGCCTGACATCATCAATGATTAATTGTCATTGGTCAATCAAGTTTCACTATGAAATGGTATCGGTCAATGTCAATTTTAAACGCCCCAGTAGGACTTCAGCTGATCGGCTTGTTTCACGGCTGTCGCTGTGTGAAAGAGAAATGTTAGCCTGAGCTTTACTTGTGTGAGAGAAAAAAGAGAGAAAGAATTGGTTACATGGGTCTCCGATTACATATTTTGTGGAGATACTGTTTTTGTTTTAGTGCTATTGCTTGCTAATAGTGTGTTCTTTATCATTTGTATGGTAATGCGTAATAATTTAATTTTGTGCTTTTAACATGAGATCAAGAGAGGTTATGATTTAGGCTAGTTGTTTTTTTTTTTAGTGTTGGGTAGGTTTTGCGTTGGTTTTGGGCTGGAAACGGTCAGTCAGATCTGTCTTTCTTCTTTCTTTCTTTTTTAGGAGATAGTGAACGGATAATCCTCAACCTTTAATATTCTCCGTCATGACATTATGAAAACCAAGTGAAACACATGTATCATCCAGTAATACCCTGTGAAATGAAAAAGAAAAAAAAAAGACATCTTTCCCTTGGGGAAAAATTACAAACCATTGATCTTTTGAACCCTTGATGGGAGTTTGGTTCCAGTATTCATCAAAGAGACTCACACTAAACTGGTTCGACACATTCATGTTCACTTCAAGGCTGCATGCAAGGCAGAGTTTGAGAGACGGCGCGGACAAATCAAATCTGAAACCCTCATGAAGTGGTTTGGTTATGTTCCTCATTACTGTAAAACACTAAAAGGTGCTGAGTGGATGTTTCTGTTAATTATAGTGAAGTCCAGTTTAAGGTTCTCAAGTACAAAAAAAATTCTATAAAGAAAAAAAAAATGTAATTTTGTGCTTCAGGATCAAAAAGCTCACAACAGAAAAAAAATGAAAAAAAATGAAAAAACACACAGTATGGTGTATAAGAGAGGCCACCTTTTATAAGCAAGTCTAGGCTCAGCCTCGTGAGAAATTACAAACGTGCTTTGTGGAAGTGCCCATGGGCAAGGCTTCAAATTCCCTCCCTGTGAACTCTTTGTAAAGGGGAATAAAATATGACTTTCCCCCCTAATGGAATTCCATTGACGATTGTATAATTATTAATGAAAAAATTGTGTTTTTAACATCAAATAGCATGGAGTGATGAATGGGGCTGTCACTGGCATGTGCTTTGGTCTCTGATCTCTCTCGCTCTCTGTTTTTCTTTTTTCTTTTTTTTTTTACTTTCATTGAATTCCATAGTTTGCATTCAGAGTAGCGAACTAACACCAGAGACAAACTCCAAAAAGAGAATCCGTGCTGATTTTGGACGCCAATCCGAGACATTTATGTGCTTTTGTTGTTCATTGGCTGAGGGGGAGATTGATACGCTTTCGACAGTCCCTAAAATGAATTTGTGTTCCCAAGAAAAACATTAGCTCAGCTCGGCCAAACGTGTGCTCCATTACTCGATTGGGATGCATGTGCAGTCCTCAGCACATTTTCTGGAAATGACCGCTCAGAATGAGTGATGAAGACAAGTCCAACATCTCATTACACCTAACTCATATAAATACAGCGGGGAAAATAAGTACTGAACACGGCAATGTTTTCCTCAGTAAATATATATCTGATGCCGCTGCTGATAGGCAATCCCCAGCAGGTGCCGGTAACGGTCCAAGTCATCCACATTAAACAAATAAGTCCACAAATTAGGCTCTGTGTAATTAAGGTGGGATGGCACAGGGAATAAGAATTAAACACACTCATTTAGTTTTTTTTTTTTTTTAGATTTACTCTTACTAACCTTATTCCAAAACCTGTTAAATTTGCTTCCTCTCCAAAAGTGAAAAAGTGAAAACTAAATACATTCGAAATACAAAATAAGACATCTCATTTACACAAGAACCCACAGCCTGCTTCTGTCGCACTAGTGAATTCAGTGAGACCTGATTTGGATTGGAACAGACTAGTTTATATACAGGAAGGTCTCACAGCTTATAAGAGCAGACATGAAGCAAGAGAGTCAAATAAATTGTCTTCAGGACTAATTAACGGAAGGACAACGAAAACCAATGGAGGTTTAGAACATCCCAGAAACCACAGTTGTCTTCATTGTTTGTAAATTTAATAATTTTCGAACTATCGTGGTCCTCCCTGGATACTTCTGCCCAACAAAATTAGGTCCTGAAAACAGAATGGCCAGGTGGACAAAACTCACGGGAAGTCTCCAGAAAAGCACTTTAGAAAGAAGAGAAACTGAATTCTCTGGTCTGATGGAACTTCTTGGCCTTGTTCGTGTCTGGAGACACACTGCCGCATCACATAAACTGGTGAACACGATCCCTACCACGAAGCATGGTGGTGCCAGCATCATGCTGTGGGGAACCTTTTCTATGACAGGAACTAAAACTCCTCTATATTATAGAGGATCTGCCTTGCATTTCGACTTTGTCATGGTTTTTAGGTGTTTGGCCCACATGCAGAACACAGTCGGGAGACAACAAGCAGTTAAGATGTTAGTAAGCACTGCGGGGGAGAAAGGGACAGATAAACGAGAGCAAGTGCGGTAATCTACGCTGCATGAAGCTCTGCTTACCGCCAGGTATGGAGAACCTGTCCGGGGGAGGTGGAGTGGAAGAACGGACTCGGCAGTTCTCTTACTCTTGGTGGAACGAGGTGACTGAGCGACAGGTTAGCAGGTGGAACAAAGGTGGGGGAGCCCGATCAGCACCACAGCAGAGAGCAGGAATGGAGAGCAGCTGAAGGAACCGGGGTGAATCCAGGGACGGGAACTTTAGTCCGGCTTGGTAATACCTAGAGGGCTCGAGGGGAATGCCAGAGCAGGATCTGAGCGGCGGGGATTCAGGGGCCAGTCTTCAGCGCTAGGAGAAGTGACTGGTGAGTAATCCAAAGCACAAAATGAACTACGAGAAACAGGAGACAAAGGTTAGCACAGAGAATCTGGAATATCTGAGACACAGGAACGAGGAACTGTCGAAGGACAGTGTTCACTAAGCGTACCACAACGGTTTAACACTCCGGCGTCCTTCAGCTGACTGCAACCTGCTTTTAAGCTCCAGCCGGAGCTGCCGAAAGGACCTGCAGGTGTGCACCACGTCCACCTCTCAACTACAGTCACCTGTGAGGGAAAAAGAGAAGCGAACAGGCCGTGCAGACAGCACAGCCTGCAGTATCCTGACAGAGTTAGTCCATGAGTATTGAAAGATTCTTTAGAAAACCCTGTTCCAGGCTGCTCGGGATCTCAGACTAACCACACAATTCATCTTCCAGCACAGTGATGAAATGCACACAACAAACATAACAAAACAGTGGCATTGGAAGCAGTCTGCGAATGTCCTTCAGTGGCCAGCAAGAGCAACCAGCTAAACATCTATGAAAATACCTTAAGGTGGCAATCTACGGATGCTTCTCTTTTTACCTGATCTGCAGAGAAGAATGGAGACAATTTCTTGTCTGAGAAACCTATTCCTCCACACAAACTCTCTTCACAACTTGAAGTTTCTGGGTGGTTACTCTGATCTTCTGATCATTCCACAGACTTTCAGCTGAATTCAAGTGTAGTGATGGACTTTAATGTTCTCTCAGTTATATTTTCGTTCTCTGAGACCAGCCAAAAGTTTTCTTGGGATTAATGTCTTTGCTTTAACCATTATTATTTTTTTCCCTTTCAGATGATTATCAAGAAAAGAGTGGCCCTATTAGTAATGTATATTAATGAAATATGTTTACAGGGAAAATAAAACATTGACGTGTTGTTTACCACTTATGTTCCTCGCTGTGTGGCTCCAGAGGGAGAATGACTGCACCGATAATTCTCTCCTTTATGCCGTTAAACAAACATTTTCTCTCTTCCAGGTATTCCATCGACTGGAAGAGCGACTTAGACAGCTACTTTGACATCGATCCGGTGGAAGGAACAATTTCCACAAACGAGCTGCTTGACAGGGAGAACATCGCCCAGCACAATATCTCTGTTGTGGCGACCAAACTCAGTGAGTATGACAATGAGCTCAGCAGTGATTCATGCAGGTGTCGCTGACCTTCCTCTGCCATAATCTGTGTGAAGGATTTAACGCTCTTTTACTCAAGTCAATACTCAATCCCATTTTCCCAGAAAGGTTTATAGGCGACCATAAACCACGATGGCCGGGTCTCCCAAAGGGTTGTATCTTCAGGACAATGTCTGCTCCCGCATTGCTCACCCCGACACTGTTCTGTCTTTCTCTTGATGACACTTGGAAGAAGGTTTTGTCCACAAAGTCAACTTTTACTTACCCCACAGTAAAGTTTAAACCACCCCGAGTCTTTTCACAGCAGGCAGACACTTCCCTGCCGCAAATCGAGACGGACGCTGTCGCTTTAAGATGTGTCATCAAGCTAATTATGTTTATTATGAAGGAAGTAGAGCGAATTCCCGCATAAATAAGCAAATCCATCGTCATCAAGTCATCAAATCGGCTAAGAACCGTCAAAGTCATTATCCCAGAGGCAGGCTGGCGCTCAATCAAAATTACACCCGCTGTATATTCATTAGGATAGACTGTGAAATATGGCCTGTTAAAACTTGAATCATTGTCGCCTTGGAAACTGATATTACTCACTTCCCCTCAAGGTCACATCAGTGACATTCTAATTGTGTTTTCAGTGTGTGTGTGTGTGCGTGTGTGTGTGTGCAGTCATGGTTTCTCATGTGGTTTTATGCATTAAAATTAGAAGACGAGGTGAGTTAAACGGATTCGGCGCCGGTGGAGGAGGAGCAGCAGCAGGCAGATGGGACTTTTATAAGGTTGTTGCTTGTTTTTGGTATGCCATTTTGATGATGGAGTGAGGAAGGATTTCTGCTGATTTCACCCCTTTCACAACTGGTTTTTACATTTCCTTTCTCACCCTCGTGGGTTCTCTCTCTCAGGGGAACAACGTTTTTGCCATTTTTCCCCCTCATCAATTAAAAAAAAAAGAAGAAAGGAAAAAAAACTGTTAGCTGACTCAGTGTTTAAAACAAAGATAAAGACAGCAGCTCAGTTTGTGTTCCCGCCTTGAGTTCAATCTGTCTTTGACCTTGAGTTAGCTTTGGCAGAACTTTGCGTTCTGGGTATTGAACAGCTTTTATGGCTCCTCTGTGCTGCGCTGTATTGTTATCCCTGGAATAGTGTCTGTCTATTATGTGGGTTTTAAACCATGAAGAGCAACAGTAAATGCTGCTGTGCAGATACCTTCGGTGCACATAGAAAATATGCATTTACCGACAAGAGGTCATGCAGTAATGTCAGAGCTGTGTTAGCTACGTTCATACCTTTACTCAGCCACGATTTCCAGTTCCCTTGTTGAGGACTAATTAATGAGTGAGTAACATAATTGTAAGCATGGCATTTCCAGTTTCATGAGGTATCTAATAAAAGAAAAGCCCCAGCAGGACACACTGTATAACATGCTTAAGTCACCTTGATTTTATCATGTTTATTATTTGGATTCATAGTCCAAATGCAAATGTTTCCCTATATTCACTTGGCTTACAGTAATAATTAAGTTTATAACCCAATTCTTGGGGTTTTGTTTGATTTTTTTTTACTTGTATTCTTGGCAACAAATGTTGCATTGTGTAAGGCACCAGACTGCAGACCTGGTATTTCAGCCTGACACAGAGAGCATTTTGAGAGGTTTATTTTAACAAGGGAACTGGTGGGAGTCAGAAAACCTCTGCAGAAACAAGCAGGAACACCTGACACAAGCTTAGTGGCTGGTAAACGGTCAGTATCATCAGAAAGATTTAGTAGGATGCCACTAACCTTTTCAGAAGAAAGACTGTACTGCACAAAAGGAGCTAAAATTAAGTAAAATTGTCTTGAAATGATTGTATTTATTTGTGCAGGTAAATAAGATGATCTGCCAATGGAATGAGTATTTCCACCCCTATTAATTAGATATACTGCACTTGAAATAAGATCATGCAGATGATATGTTCCTATTTAAGTGCAAAAATCTTATTACATTTGCAGATGATCTTATTTGCCCACTCAAATCAAGGACAAAAACACCCTTTTTAAGAAAGTTAGTTCCCTTTTTGCAGTACGGGCACTTGATCCTGTTGGTTTGTTCCCTGACTCTCCAGAGAGGCCTGTGAGAGCTGTCCGTGAAGAAGGTAACGTCACAGCAGGCAGCTTGGCAGCAAAGAGAGCAGGATTTAATCACTCTTGTGGCATCTAATAGATTGTCAGAGAAAATTCCAAAATCCAAGGGATAGGCAAGGGTCATACGTGGAGGCAGAAGTCAGTTTACAAACCCAGATGGTTGGGCAAGGCTCGGAGGTGGGGGCACAGGAATAACGTTGCTGTCCAGAGATCAGAAGCTCGGTAAGGATCCGGCAAGGACAGGGCGAGGCAAGGAAATCCAGGGCATAGAACTGATGTTGTAACGTGTGGATCAAGCAAGGACAAAGACAAAACACTGGACATCTTTCATCAATTTGGCATAAAACTTTATTTTATTTTATTTGACAACTGATTTTCTGATGAGACATGTCCTGTCTGGCAGTGTAGCCCAACAGATTTGCTTTCCCAAGTGGAGCCTTACTGCTTTCTTTATAATACTGTGATTCTCATGCAAAAAACTTTATTGGACATAATTTTGGGATTATTTCAAATTCAATGGACACAGAAACAGGAAAAAGAGGAAAAAAAGGAAGGAGAAAGATTAGGTAAAACATTGAAAGGGAGAAAATGTGACAAAAATGGAGTAAAGGAAAAAGAGAACCCAAAATAACATCCTCACAGTGTGCTTCTAAGATAGAGAGATCGAACAACTGACTAAACAGAAGAAGCATGACAGGTACAAACAACCAATGCTCATGATAACATCAATGAAAAATAGACAGTATTATTTAATACAAAATCTATTCAGTCGAAGTAAAGCTAACTTTAGGGTTTATTTCTATAGAAGTGCATCTGTAAACAGCTGAATCCATGCACCAGTAGACATTTGTGAGAGTGCACTTGAATATGTAAGTTTTATCCATACAAAATGGTGAATATTGGTTGTGAGACCCAAGGGCACCCCAACCCCCTAGCAGAAGCCGGGGGTCCAGGCCCAGCGAAGCAGTCACCAGAATGAGCCAGTACACACCTGAGTAGCCAGCCCTGGACACCAAGCACCACCAATGCACTGGCTGGCTGAGGCGCCAGTCACAAGTCTGATGTGGGGATGGGCTCCACATTTAGTGGAGACCTGAGTTGTTCCAGGAGAGGACGTAGTGCAAAACCCAGCCTGACAAAGAACAAGCATACAGTCACAGGCATGCAGTCACAATTACATGTTCCCACCCGAGAATAGACATGGTACACACGTTTGCATTCCCCACACATCCTCAACTCCCAGGTCCAGTAGTCAATACACCTGAGGGGTGACCAGCCCGGGGACCTGTGGGGGTGATCCCCTTCACCAGGGTGGAGGAGATCAGAGCACACAAACCACAAGCCGAGACCAGCACCTAGCACTGTCCTAACCTGGGCAAACCCGGCCCATACCCTAACCCCTCGCTCTGGCCCCAGCCCCGACGACCCTCAAACCCATCCGTCCAACACAATTCGAACGAAACCGGTCAACCGGAGCCAGGAGGACGCGCGCATAGCAGCTGCTGTCACATCTCTTTTGTCAGAGCCAACGATTTGCAATAGCCCTGGCCTCCCAACGGATGCCAACCCATGAACCTCTTACCCACCGCAAACGTAAGCATGAGGCTGATTGAAGTGGAGCACGTAGGCAGAGATCAAGCAGTCACTAATCATGACGTATTGTTAAAATCCTGTTTTTTCCCCTTTAATGTGGCCATGTTTGTTAGGAAAATGCCTTTGTAGATAAAGAATTGAGTATGTGGATTGCACCCTTGGTTGCCACATCCTCTCTGCCAATGCCGTGCAGCTTTTGGTACTAGCAGTGTGATGATGTGAGTCTGGCATCAAGCCGATTGAAGAAAAAAGACTCCCGTCAATAGAGGTGATGGAGGATTGTTTGCACTTCTGATGTTTAGTTTTCCATCAGATCAGTGGTCAACCGAAGTACTGATAACTATTACTACAATGTCTGAAGGTAAAAATTGTTGAGATGTACTTTTACTGTTTGGCCTTGCTAACTGCTATTGGCCTTGGCAGGGGACACATTGACTTGCCAATCGCACTATTTTCAAACCGTACAGTTTGGAAACTGTTAATTTTGGTTATGGTGGTGATGCGTGATAGAACATGCAACCCATATTCTGAGGTCTTAGTCCTAAATGCGGCTGTTCTGGGTTCAAGTCCTGGCCTTTGGAACTTTGTCGCATGTCTTCCCTCTTGCCAACTCCATATACAGTCAGCTGTCAAATAAAGACAACTAGTGTCAAAAAAATGTCAACGAAAAAAAAATTGTGTAGAAGTCATACAAATATCTAATTTTGATTCCCCAGATAAAAGGGAACACATCATTCATACTAATTCATTCTTACCTTAACCCCAACATCCAACATGGCTGCCTATCATGTAAAAATAAGTAGTTGTACTAGGTTTCTATTCACCTTTAAGGAATTTTTTTTATCATTAAATCTTTAAAACTAAACAATCTTTGGTCGTAACTGTGATTCTACAACATCTGGCAGCATAAATTGTTGCCGTTATCGCCTTGTGTTGCTAACTGTAGTTATTTTGCCAATAGATCCCAATAATTAGCAAATCCCAATGGGTTTTCCCAACTTGCAACTGGAACACAGTGAATTGTTGGTGACGTCAATCCCAGATCTGACTGTGACTTCTGAGGTAACTAGAACGCAGCGATAACTAGAGCCTGGAGCAGCTTCAGACCCCTCTGCATTCCTGTTTTCCATCAGCAGTAGAGTATTGTAGACGTTTGTAATAAGAACATCATCTACAGTGTCCCCTATTTACGTAAATAGTTAACATCTAACTATCCAAAAACACTTTACAATGTACATTTCGGATACAACAATTCCAGACACTGAAGAAAACCTTTCACTTTACTAGCGTTGAAGAGTTTTTATCTGTCCGGTAAACCCCAAACACTGCAGTCATGCGTCATAAGGACAGCACCGTATGTTGAACTGTCCCAAGGCACAGTGTGTGTTGTTTGCGGCGTGCCAAGGGAGAGCATGGACTGAAGCAACGGCGTGTTTTTTTGCCAATTAATCCTAAACCCATTTTTTTAGGGAGTCAACATGAGTGGAAAGATCTATTAAATGCTATAATAACCTTACCAGGATGCAATTACGGAGCACTCTCACTCCCGTATTTATGGCAAACGAATTTCGTTTCACACTTTTCATGAAGTTTTGAGTCGTGAGTCTGCATACTTATTCTGTCAGTGGTTTTGCGTTTAAGAGATTAATACCCACATCTATCTGTGCTTGATTGCTTGTAAAACTGTAGATTGTTTCATTAAAATGAGCTTAATTAAAACAAGTGAAGTAGAGCAGCGAAGCAGTTGAAGCAGAGAAGTTTATGACTATTTTTTAAGCATTTCCCATCAATGCAGTGTTGTGATTTCCTATATCATGAAATGGAGTATAGATTGAAGGCTGATGCAGGCCAGGTTGGAATGTATCCACTGTGCTATTGCGCCATCAAGTGGTCGCAGCGATGTACTGCTCATAACATAAGTCATAGAGACTAGTCTTTCAAATGATATAAGAATTTCTTGCTTTTCAGCAGCCATAAGTGAGGGGCTTTAAAGCCCAATATTAGAGACTTTATGACCTGAGAGAGCATAAAAAATCATTTTGATAAGAGATCCGGAGTATCTTTGCTGGATGAGCATAAATGTTAGTCTCTGGGTCAGCGCAAAGCAGCAAATCCCATGCTCTTTGTCATAGCAGGGTTGGGAAGATTGCTTTTTCCATCAAGGTCAGAGACGGGTTGCCATCTGAGCCATGCCTGCTCTTCCAATCCTTTCAAGATGACTACACAACCCCGTTCTCAAGCCCCGCCACCACCTACACACCTAACCCAGGCAACCCGCAATTCATGCCGTCTACACACACTAAGCCTCCCACTGCACAACAAAGCCCATTCCCACACCAAATCCATAAAGTTTTCCCCTCGCACGAAGAGAACATTTCCCCATTGTGTCCCTGCAGGGAGGCAACAGTGTAACAAACAAGCCTGAATTCCAGTTAGTCGCACTCAGGGGGGCTTTCAAACTGTAATTACAGTGGGCGGCACATTTTATTGCTCAAACCAGGAGTGAAAGATTAGAAAGAAAATATCCTTTTACATTTCACTAAACTTTAACAAACCTGCACATTTTAGATGAGTGTATTTATTTCAAATTTGCAGTGTCGTAAAAGGAAAAGGTCCATCGACATGTTCTGGACACGTTAGAAGTTTTAAACGGGGTGATTTACAGTGCATCTTTTCAAGGACATGGTGACTGTATATCCAAGCTCTGCAGCCTCTTTAACCAGTCATGCATTCCTTTGCAACAGTAATAAAACTGCATGCTCGGCCGTGTCATAAAACGGTAGTGCTGTAGCATTCCACTTGGTGTCAGTGCTGTGAAAAAGAAGAAAAAAAAAGGCTGTTTATCTTGTGCTACTCTCTGCAGACAGTCCGGTTCTGACCAGCCGTGTGGCCGTCACTGTGCACGTCCTGGACATCAACGAGTTCCCCCCTGAACTGGCCAGCCCTTATGAGACCTTTGTATGTGAAAACTCCAAAGTGGGACAGGTACCTTCACTATTAACCTCTTTCTCTTCATTTCAGATCCTCGTGCCTTATGCAGAGCAAATTAGGAGTTATTACTGAGTTGGCAGCTGCTGACTGGAGTCTTCGGGTTAGCTTTATGTAATAGAAATGACACCCCATTTCAGTTTTATGTTTCAGATGCAAGGACACAATAAAAACAATCTGGTCTTTTCCAGTTTTTAAAATGATGTAAATATAACCTCAAAAGTGGATGGTAGCAGAACAAATTCTATATTCATTAAGCAGAGATACAGCAATGCCAAAATGGAAAAGCTGTGTGTAAAAAAATAAATAAATAAATGACACCCCAGGATTTGGTACCTTGTAGAATCTCCCTTGGTGGCAAATATTTTAGGATATCAATTTGTTTTCTGTGTGACTTTTTCAGAGTCTCACGTTGTTGTGAAGACATTTTAGTTCTCTCTTCTTTAAGACGTTACAGAGGTTTGCATGAATTTGTTTTTGCTCAGCTCTAATGAGGACCCAACAAAGCATTTCAGTCTGCCTGAGGTCTGGACTTTGAATAAGCCACTGCAACACCTTCATTGCTTTCTTTTGTCAGATATTTGTCATGATTTGGTTCAGTCCACCTTCTGTATTCTGCCACGCCCACCTGCTCTACTGTAATCAGCCTAATGTCTCGCACCTGTTATGTGCTGCATCTGTTTAATTTGCTACTTACACGCTCCACAGTTCAGGGTCTACAGTTGGTTCAAGGCCAGATTATTGAGAGCTCTTTCCAGTAGCTGGTCAGAGTTTTTCCTTGTCTGATCACCACATTGCGACCATAATTCTGTTTCCTGCATTTTCCTGCCTTGCCCTTGTCAGACTTGAACTAAGCTTTGGCTCTCTGGACCATGACCTTGTTTCTGTACCCTGACCTAAAAGCCTGGCTAACGTTTGGATTTGTTTTGCTGTCTACCTGTTTATGGCCCTTGCTCGTTCCAAGGATTCTGAAGTACTCTCTGCCTCATGACTCTGCAGTGAATAAAGCCTGCTCTCGTCTCTGCCAAGTTAACCAGCTTGTTCCTGCAGAGGGTTTGAGACTGCACCCGGGCTTCTTGTTCAAATTTTTCTTAAATGCAACCCTGTTTCTGGCTGAGTTTTCGAGTCCTCTGTCTGGCTCCTGGCAATATTCTGTTGCAGATTTGCCTGTGTGTTTTGGATCATTGCCCTCTCTATGACCCAATTAGGACAAGTTTCAGCTGTTGGACAGATGGCATCAGATTTGACTTTAGAATACTTTGGAATAATGAAGAAGTTACCATTAACTCTGCAGAGTGCTCACGAATTTCCAAATAATCCTACTTGCTCAGTCTTTTCTATAACACGCTAAATATCTAAGACGAAGTTCTTGTTTTTATTTTTTTTATGTAATTTGTCAGAACATTCCACATGATACTTTTGGGTTTAATTTTATGTTAAACGCTAAATTGACCGAATTTATATAGCACGTCCCTAGTCATATTGATTAATTGCTTTACACTGGAGCTACATTAGCCCAATCACACTCACTGCCTTCCTCATCGAAAGCATATCTGTAGAAAAATCCTCAAAAGTCTGGCAACTGTCGTAAGTATTTTTCACTCTTAAATAATCAGTCTGGAATGATGTGCTTTCTTTGGAAGTGGGCATAAAAAATGTAATCTGATTACCAGGAAACAACAATTGCTTGTCTAACATCATCGCTGGCATCTTTTTAGTCTTGTTGTCATGTTAACACTCACCTGCATGCCCCATACCGGCACACTGCCAAACCTCTTGCCTTTAGAAAGGTGCCACACTTCCGAATCATCAATTAATGAATGCCTTTTGTCATGACTGCCTATGACTTTCCATCTTTAATCATAAAGAAGCATCAAGAGGGTAATCAGTTTTTTACTCATGACTTTTCCATTTGTGTTTCCTGAATAAATGATTGCAGCATTTAATGTGCTGTGTTACTTTAATGAGCGTTTTCCTCTCACACTTTAAAAACAATTTTTAATTTGACTTTGTAGTATGTGGAGATCAAATACATTATTTATTTATTTTTTTGCTTATTGGAGCACCGAATCGCTGTTATTTTCCTCTGTTAAACCTATACGCAGATTTCAGCTAGCATATTTATATCATTAGATTTTCCTTCTGTTGCAAATGATATGTATAAAATATTGAACTGTCCACATTGCAGAGTTCAATTTAGTCGGGGAAGCAATAATAAAATTTAGCAGTGCTCTGCATACACCTACTACCCAGACTGCAGACTGTATGTTTGAGATGCTGTGCAAAAAATTGCCTGGGCCCTTTGTAAACTACCTGTGCCTGTAAATTAGCCCATTAGCCAGAATCTATATGCAGTTAGTGTTGCGCTGGAGCAGCTTCTCTGGCAGTCCATCAAATCACCTGCGGACCCCTCTTCTCACACTGAAGATGTTGCTCTGGTCCTCTGGCCAGTTGCAATCAAAACAATGTCTGTGGCCTTCATTTGAAGGCACTGCCATCTTTGCCGACATGAGCATCTGCCATGTTTTCTTCCCCTCATGATTGGGAAGAAGCTGCTTTGGTACTTGAAAATAGAGTGTACTGCCCTCCTAACAGATAAGAGCTATGCATTTTTATCAAAATGCTCGCTATTAAAAAAAACTTCTGATGGAAAACCAGTTTTGAGTCTAATTAATTCACATTTATCTTGCACAGTGAAGTAACATTTTCCACGCTAAAATTGGTTTCCCATTTATTTGTGTATTTATGCATATTTTTGTGCTTAAATAAACTATTGACAACCTCTATATTCAATTTAAATAAATATTTAACAAATTCCCATTTTCATAGCCTTCCTTAATGCAGCTAGTTTACATTATTACCATTTGTAAGGCAGCTTAGCTCCACAGTGAAAGTCTTCTTCTTTTATATATCTTCTGGAGGTCATCTTGACCTTCATTGCTTTAATTTGAAAAAAATATGCTACAGACTGATGTAACAGCTGGCTAAAAATGCTTTGCTGTCTTACTGGAGCATGCCTCTGCTTTGTTAGCCTCAATTATGGCTTTCAGAGCACCTGGCATCTGTTTGAGTAGGCTAATGGCTGCTGATTGTTGGAGAAAAGTTTGACGAGTCAAACTCTTTATGGAGCTTTGAAATTTCCAACACCTGCCCATACTATATATGATGGCTCTCAACAAGCCATTGCTATGGAGATCTATAAATGTTGGCAGATGTTAAATACATGGGACTATGAAAATCTTTGTAGGCTGACTAATATAAGTTTTACATGACATGCAAAATTAATGCTTCATCTTCAATGGGCACCATTTCTAAATGAGTTCAACTATATAGAACTATATGGATATTTTCTAATAAGGATGACTGATAATCTGCGCACACTTGCCTTTAATCCACCTGGCTAATGTCCACTCCTTAGGGGATAAAATTATTGAAGTGCTACTTCTCAACTCTAAAAACATGTACTTCTACAGATCTTCTGATCTACTTTCATGTTTTTGACGCCAAATTCTGACCCTACCATCCAAATGTAGCAGCAGAAATTGAGACTCATCAGACCAGGCAACATTTTTCCAACCTTCTATTGCCCAATTTTGGTGAGCCTGTGTGAAACTGGCCATTCTCCTATGACCTTTGGCATCAACAAGGCATTTGTGCCCACAGGACTGGATATTCTCTCTTTTTCGGACCATTCGCTGTAAACCGTAGAGATGGTTGTGAGTGAAAATCCCAGTAGATCATTCGTTTCTGAAATACTCAGACTAGCCCGTCCGGCACCAACAACCATGCCACATTCAAAGTCATTTAAATCACCTTTCTTCCCCATTCTGATGCTCGGTTTGAACTGCAGCAGATCGTCTTGAACATATCTGCCAATGCCTAAATGCATCGAGCTGCAAAGAAGTTCCAAAGAAGTACCAGACACATCTCCACTGATCTCACCCACATAGGTAATGCGCTTTTTGACCCTTTCCCATCAGGTAAAGCCTCAAACCCAAAACAAATAAACTTAGAAACAGCTTCTTCCCAAAGGTTCCCACAGCTAAGCAAACTGAAAAGAGAGAACCCAGGTAAAAAGTTACAAGGTTTAACACTTACCGACTGCATTGAAGATGAGTCCCTGTTGGAATTACCCATTTCTCCAAACGCCTGGTTTGGTCCCAAGTTAACCAAAAACTCGAGTGTAAAATATGCAAACAAAGAGTTGCAGGGGAGATTGGGTTGATGAGAGGCAGGCGTGGCTTACGTTAGTACCCTTCCACTGGTGATGTAAATCTAGGAGCAGCACCAAAATCTCACTTGGTGGAGAGCTCGCTGTTGTGGGTTTTTCTGGTTTGTACAAAGAGCCCACAAAAAAAAAAAAAAAAAAAAGTTACTTTAACACCTCCTGATGTTCTGGACTGTTTTAACTGAGATCCAATACCAACACACAAGTTTTAACATTAAAAAGTCGGAATTCCAGGTGAGGACTCCTTTAATACTGTCATGGTTTTAAGGTGTTTGGCCCGCATGCAGACATAATCGGACTCAGGAACAGTTTAAGATGTTTATCAAAGGCTCAGCAAGTTCTAGCACACAACTGTAGGAGACAGGAGACAACATCAGATCCAAAAACAGGGATTTCAAAAACTCACAGGTACGAAGATCAGGAGACAGGATCATGGCCTAGGCATACCTCAACAGGGTAACACTCTGGCATCTTCCAGCTGAGTGAGCACTTCTTTTAAAGCCGAGCTGAGCAGCCCTGATGAGCCGCAGATGTGGGCCACGCCCACCCATCAACTGCAGCCACCTGTGGAGCAGAGTTGGTGGAGCAGAGACACACAGAATCCTGACAAATATGTCTTATGATATCCTTTTTCAGAAAGTTCTGAAAGTTCAGCAAGATTCAAGACAAAGATATACATTTTTGAAGATTAACAAATCCACACATTAGCTTACGGTGCAGTTGCAAAATAACCCAGGTACTTGTTTGTCCTTCTGTGGGCAAAGTAATAGATAATTATTTGATAAGAGCTCTCAGGAAAGCCAGTTGCAACATGCAGACCTAATTTTAAATTAATTTATTCTCTCTTTTTACCGTTATATCCTTTAACCTTTGCTATATATCCGAATACTCGCTTTTGTGCCTCCTTCCCCACCCCCTCCCACAGAAAGCATGTTTCCCTGCAGTGTTTCCACAGCATGACTCCACCAGGTGTTGCACACAGCTGGGGAACGATAAAGAATTGTTGATCTGCTTCTTGAAAAATCCATCGTAGATCTCTCCCAATGGTTATCCGCCTCAGCACAGCTGAAGTACACACAAACTGCCTGTTTTGGAGTGCCTCACGCTGTGGCCCCACTGATTGAAAATAATTCGTAACCATGATGAAACCAAGCAAGGAAATCAATGGAATTTCTCATGTAAATGTGTGCCTAGAAACAGGAGGAAGCGTGGAGATCTGCAGACAAAAAGATTAGGGGCTGATGCGGTTTTATAGAGAAGTTCTCTTCCTTATTTTACAAATAATGGTTCCCATATTCAGTTGGTCAAGTGTGAAATGGGACAAAGCAGAAAGGAAACATAAAACAAATGCTTCCCTATTGGGTATATTTAATGGAGACAGTTCTCTAATGTGTTTCTGCTGTTTAAGGTATTTGCTGTGCTGTATTGAAATGCTAAACCGGTGAATCAGCCCATTATGCAGGAGTAATTACACTGATATTTACACCATTTAGTGTGCATCCTTATCTTTCTTTGCCTACAATGCAGCCGAGTTTGAAAGCAAAATACATTTGAAGCTTTCACATATACAATGGCACACAGTAATAAGCAGCTGCAGCCACACTTAAGATCACAGGTGGGGTGGGAAGTATTTCTGAGTTGAAGCAAAGGGGGAGTTTTCCATGACAAATTCTAATTAAAGAGCAAATGCTATGCTGTTTCGGCTGTTCCTGCCTGCAGGGTTAAATAGCATTCATTGCATCCAAGATGTTTGCCAAATTACAAAGATGCATTTAAGAAACATTTTTTTTGAACCAAAGACCACCTGCTGAACTGCCTGAAAAAAAGCAATTCCCTCCCTTGACTACACTATCACTGGGAAACCATTTGCTTAACATCTGTTTAATCGCTACAGCAACATGCCTGAAAAAGAAAGGAAAACGCAAAAGCTGCTTTGCACGTTACCATTCATGACAAAAACAGGCTGGTTCTTTTTTTTTTCTTTTTTTATGAGTATCCTGAAAAATGTGTCTTTGACAGAAAGGTGTCATGTCTTTCAAAAAGCAAGTCTCTGCTTTTGAACATCAACAGTTCAGTGCTGTCAAGACGAATGATGATCCTCAGAAATAATCATGAAAACAGACACAGCTGCACGATAAACCAAGCCCTTCTTGCCCCTGAAGCACATACCATTTTAAATTCAACTAAAACCTAAAGTAAAGAGGAGATAAAATATTTTTTTCAAGCAACATATAGAAATGGTAAAAGGGGAAAACAAAAATAGCAATAGTCTCTATGATTGAATTTAACTTTGTAAATTGCCTTGAGATGAATTGGCGCTATATAAATTAAATTGAATTGAAAAAAAAAGGTAAAAGTACCTCCTTTGTGTCACTGTTGTCGGAAAAGCCAGGATTAGCAGTCAAAAGGACGCTAGATCTCCACTTGTTCTTCTGCTTAGCTAGTGGGTTGACTGTGGCACAACTATCTGCTGTGGGAAGTTAAAAAAATAGCAGTTTCAAACTCTTATTACCACTTAGTTAAAATATTAGACAGTTATTCATGGAACTATTTTGCATTTGCTTAAAAGAAAACAGAGGCAAGGGCAAAATTAAAAGTAACATTGTAGAAACTGAATCTCTGGCTTAATCTCTTGCTAAGGAATTAGCCAAAGCGGAAGTGCGTGAGCATTCGCCATAAGTGCTGTACGAATAGTGTACTCGGTAAGGAAGGAGGTAGGAAAAGAAGCCTGTATGCTTCCTATCATAGTTCATTTAGAATAGGGAGCTTGTGATGTCCCTTACTGATGCTAAGGAGCTGTAAGGAATCCCACAAGCCAGAGAGAAGAGATTCGATAGATAACAGCGTAACAGCAAAGATCTAAATGAAAAGCAGCAATGAAATCACCAGCTGTGATGTTGCAGGACACATGACTTGTTAATGTAATAACATGTTGTAGCATTGGGCCACTTGATGTTGTGGAGTCAATAGTTTATGTTTGGTTCAGATTATCAGTTGCTACTTGTGGTATTGTATGGTAGCTCCATGTAATAAGCCATTTGGTTTGACTCCTGTGCTCCCTTTTTGGTCACTTGTTGCCGTCGTTAAAGTCGTTTGTGCGTATGTTTTAATGGCCATCATTAATTACATCAGGTTGATCAATTTTAAACGACGTACATCTAGATTTGTTTGAATAGTTCAGCCCCCTGCATCTTTAGGAAGTCATTAATTGGGTTTGACTGGGAGGTCTATAGTTTTTGAGTAGCACACTGGTCACAGTTTGATGGTAAGGGATTAGAAACACTGTCTTGGTGAACCCTTTGGGACACCATCTTAGGGAGGGGGTGTTACGACCCCTTGTGGTTAGACTGAGCATTTTCCTGTCTTGCGACACTAAATAGTGAATGGCCCTTGCCCTCAGCTTTTTCAAACCCTGGGTGCAAAGGAATCTGTTTCTGCTCTCCTCCACAGGTATACCGCTGCCTCTTTTGCTTTGTAGGCACATTACAAATCTGCCACATGCATTGCACACTCATGCACACCACACTCCACTGATTTTACTGACTTCATCGCTTCATATCAACAGTTTTGGTTTTAACCTTAATATAATTTTAATGAAAAACTCTATTTTAACATTAGTAAGCATGGTGTGTCTCCCTTTTTGTTGTGGCCTTTGACCCAGGTTGTAACACATGTGATTATATATATATATATATATATATATATATATATATATATATATATATATATATATATATATATATATATATATATATATATATATATATGTTAACCTTGAAAAGAAAGGTGAAAAGAATACCATATTTAGCTGTTGTTTACCTCTGAAACCACAAGCATTTTTCAATGCACTCATCTAGAAATATACATTTCTGTTTTTGGCATATGCAAATCATATTTTATAAAACTAGGCCCACGGATTCCTCCAAAACACAGCTTTCCCCAACGTGTATTGTGTTTGATGTGCATTGTTGGACACTTGCTATCATTTCGACTAACTGATTCACTAACAAAAAAGACGGGCATAATAAATTAAACACTAATTAAAGTGACTATTAGCTACAACAGGCCATATCTATCAGAAAGCTAATCCAGCTCGGCGGAGATCGAAAGTGTGAACTTTACAGCCGCAGCGGGGAGCACAACAGAGCACTTATCACAGCCAGTGTCAGCTTTACTCCCCTGCAGGGAATTTTATTCAGATAGGGAGAGGGCAAACACGATGAGTGCAGCAAAGTTGGAATAATGTAACGCGACAGCAGGGCTGATTAGTCATTCCTGTTTGTTGGGGGTGGGTTGGGTCTCGTGACGGGCCAGGAGGTCTTCAGCGGGTCAGTCCCAGTGACTGAGGAGGAGCAGAGTGGTTGCAGAACTGCACTACAGGGACAGGAAGAAAGAACGTTGAAAACAACCGCGGGAGGGCAAACATCTTAAGGAAACAAACATGTCCAGTTGACTTCCTAGTTGGTTTGACTAGTAAAGCACAATATACTGTATATCCTGTCAGTTTACCATTGGGTTTATTTACCTTCCTTTCAGACACTTAGACTTATAACTTGGTGGGCTAGGAATCTAATTGAACATTTTTGTTGCCTGCACCGATTACATTCAAATAAAATTACTTTTGCACACAAATCACCAAAGTCGCCCAGATGTCATAAAAGTCTAATTCAGTCTTTGCAAATAATCTTCTGTAATGATCTGTTTCTTGTTTTTCTCCTTTTTTTTTAACAATCTGTGTTTCTTAGCGTGATCTTGACGGAGAGTTGCACACTATTTTAAGGAGGATTTCTAAATATCAGGAGGTTATTTTAAAACGGCCTCTTGTGTTTATGGACAGTTTACTTAATGCAGCTAAAAACAGTGATTGTGAACACAGGCACCACGGCCCAGCCTTCGCTTCCCTGCAATCACCATTACAAAAAGTATGGAGGAGTGTGATGGCGATTGTGTTACGCTAGTATTTTCACTTTTTATTGTGGCTCAGTGTTTAGTTTTTATTTTGTCGTTGCTGTTGTTTGGATTTTTTTTTTACCAAGTTAGCAGGCTAGATGATAAATTAACTTTTATTTGATTGTTGGTCAACCCTAGCTCCTCACAAATGTTTTTTTTTTCTTTTTTTTGCTTAAACAATGCAACTGAAAGGTCTATTTTTATTGGAAAATAGAGAAAAGTAACTGGGACATGCACTTTGACACTAAAACTGTTTGGTTCGTTATGTCTGGCTATATAATCAGAACGTCAAATACAGAGTCGTTCTTGTTTTAAACCCATTAATTCTGTTTTCGCTGTACGATAAACATTTACAATTCTTAATTCTTGTTTTATGTATTTTTATACATACATATTTACATAAGCTATGTGTCCTTCTCAACTTGTCTGGGATTTAGGTTTCCGTTACAGGTTCTGATACGACTTTGAAAAACTTGCGGATTTCCTGTGAATTTGGTGCGTAAGCAGCTTCCTCCCTTCACATATAAGAAGGTAGAAGGTCCCATAAGCAGGAATTGTGTAAGAAATACTCAGTCAGAAATAAAATAAAAACACACACGCAGGGGGAAAAAAAAAACATTTTTCACAGCAAAGAAACACAAGAAACTATATTAGAAGAGGAAATACTACATGAGCTCCTGTGCGGACCCTTCACACTGCCTTGTCTCACTCTAGAATTACAACCAGTGAGCAAGCCCCAGTGGTTTTAAATGAAGTGAATCCATCACACCATATGTTGAGGTGATGTAGAAAGTGTCCAGCTGCTGTATCCAACATGACAGGGAGAATCATTCACTGCCAGGTTTCAGGGCTGGAAGGTTCTGATATCCACCCTGTTCAACTCTTGCTGGTGCAGCTATAAAATTCCACACACTAGTTTCTCCATTTTGATGAAATAGAGGATGTTGGTGTACTCCAGTACACAGAAATCTGAGCTGAGCGTTTGAAAAGTCTGGGGATGCTGAATGGCTACTAAAATATATGTAAAAGAAGGTAAACATTTTATATTAAACTTTTTTTTTTTCTCATGCCCACCAGGTGATTCAAGTCTTCAGCGCGAAAGACCAAGACCTGCCAAGTGCTGGGCAACAGTTCTCTTTCAGAACGTCAAAAGAAGACATCAAGAACAAGAACTTCACAATCAGAGACTTTGGAAGTAAGTATTTAGACGCACATAAACAGTGTCTTTGACCAGGAAATGCAAAACAGTCATGGGTACCTTTGGTGCTACCTGTATAACAAATATTAACTTTATTGGTAACTACTTTAAAAGAAAATACAACGTTAAAACAAATTAATCTCTTATTACATTATAACTATTGTAGAATAATATCTCATTTGGGATTTTTGGAAAAACGCAACCTTTAATTTGAGTGTATTTATTCAGTGGAGTAAAATATATATATATATATATATATATATATATATATATATATATATATATATATATATATATATATATATAGATAGATATATAAATGCATAAAAATCCCATGTTGCAAACTTGCTGCTCTCAAATTTACTGTCAACTCGGCGGAATCCCTGAATAGTAGCTGTAACTAAATATATTTCTGTATTCTTAATTAATTACCGCTAATTAGTAAGACGTACTTCCCTGATTCTGTTTAGCATAAATGTGATGTGATCTGCACACCAACTAATAATTAGCAGATAGACAAGGAATAAGTATTTTCTTTCCCATCACAAACTTAAGCATGTACAGTTTGCTAAATGCCCCTCGGACTTTTCACATGTGGCGAATATTTAGATTTTTGGCAGCAAACACTCCACTCTTAACCATGGTGGATGATCTGTGATGCTGTGGGTCTATTTATTTTCCAAAATACCCTGGGGTTACGTTTGGGGCGGATGGAATAATTTACTCTTCTGAGTGACAAGATGTTTTCAATGAAATTCATTGGATTCTGCCAGGAAAAACGAAAAACGGGGCATCAGTGGGTTTTTCCATGGGCCAATGATCCAAAACACATTGCCAAATTAACACAGAAGTGGTTCATTATACACAAAATGAACCTTTTTCCCTCGGCAACCTCATTCCCCTGACCTACATCATACAGAAAATGTTTAATTTACGCAATTTACCAGAGGTGCCAATAAGCATGTTTTATATATGATGATTAATGTTACGTCTTTTTAATGTGGAAAACATAACTTTGGAATCCAGCATGTAACTACTTTCAGCTCTCTGGATACATTTTTACAGATAAAGTGGCATCCGTCCTCAGCCTGCTGCCTCCCTATCTACATTCTCAGATGTTAAAAAGACGGCTCAGTCACAGCCTACGCTCCCAGGATTTGATTTCTTTCAGTGTCCCCTCAGTTTGCACAGAATTTGGGGAAAAGGCCTTTCCCTATTCTGCTCCATCTTCCTGGAATACACGGCAGCAAGAACCGAAATTGTCCATTTTGATCCCTCTGGGTCATTTTAAGCACATTTCAGAGGAAACGGGCGGGTGGGGGCATTTCAAGTCATATATATATATATATATATATATATATATATATGTTTTTTTTTTTTTTTTACTTTGCCCCCTTTTAAATGCCAAAAGAATGTTCTCTGATTTTGCTGTTACTTTATGTAACGGATGTATGCTTAACAGTATCGATGTTCTAAGAGTCCTCAACAAGACTGGACCAAGAATCAAAATAGTTTGGTGGAAAAAGCCCAACAGCAATCAGTCTTGTCGAATGGTACAGTACTAATGGAAAAATCAGATCAAAACTCATCAGGAGACTAGGGCAAACCACAATGGAAACAAGTTAATTAATCTCATCTATCTAAAACTGTATATCATTACGAAAGCATGCAAAACAAAAGCTTTCCAGTGGGTTTCCCTCCATTTGTCCATTCGGCTAATTAGTTTGAAAGCCGCTGTAGATCAAGAAGTGGTTGAAGCCAGCATAAGGTCGTTAGGTTGTCAAATTGCTGCTCTGAAAATAACTTTAAAGCGCACGGCGATATGATAAGGCCACGTGTGACACTCTCCAAGCCCTTTGAAGTCGAGCCGGAGAGACGTGCGGTGAAAAGTGGGACATGGCAGGATGAGGCCAGGGGAAACGAACGGATTCACCGTCCTTGACAAGCCCAGGTCTGAACCTCTGATCCACTTTTACCTTTTGGACACACTGTCTTTCACTTTGCTGACTGCCAGCAGCCTAGGAAACACACTCTGTGGATCCAGAGAGCGGGATCTGATAGGCAGGGACAGCAAAGACAAACACCGTAGGCGATGCACGCAGGTTCAGCCCGACAGAGAGCGAGGGAGAGCGCAAACAAAAACCATGGCTGTGCACAACATGGAAGGTGTGTTAAAACGCCTGACCTCCTGTCAGGAAAAAGTGCAGGCTTTGTTGGTGCAACAAACTTGGCTTGACAGGGGTCAGACATGGTGGCTGTGGAAGACAGAAACAGGCAGGTTCGAAGTGACATGTCCCCCCTCCCGTGTGTACATTGTCACCCTCTATTCAACTTGCCATGCTTACACCTCCGGCTGTCTTCTCAGCTCGTTCCTTTTCCGTGTTTGCATCTCCCCGTTGTTTTTTCATTTATTTATTTATTTTTTCAGCCAGTATCTATCACGGCTAATTTCAGAATCAATTCTTGCTCAGCGAGCAAAGAGATTAGAAAATAAGAGGGGATCTCAGAGCAGAGGAAGACGTGTTGGGTGTGGTTATCCGAGACCTTTAATAAGGTGAGACTTTGATACGTGGGTGTTTTTCATTTCATTCTGAGAGGTATTTGGAAGGTGTTTGATATGAAACACAGTCAGAAATAAAAGTTTCACTTCTCGTTCTTGGACCTCTAGACTTTAAAAATAACCAGAGAAGGTAACATGATTTGTTTGAGTTTGTTTGTTTTGTCTTTTTTTTTTTTGACATCTCTAACCTGTAAAGATGAAAAACAAGCACCGTATCCCACTGAGAACAAATAATTTTTTTGGAATAAACGTGATTCAGCGTGCCTCGTCTCTTTTAGACAACACGGCTGGAGTTGTGACCAAGCGAAGCGGCTTCAGGCGACGGCTGCAGGAGATCTACTTGCTGCCCGTCGTGATCGAAGACAACGGCTACCCGCCGAAGAGCAGCACGGGGACGCTGACCATTCGCGTGTGTGGCTGCGAATTAGACGGCTCCCTCCTAACATGCAGCGCTGAGGCCATCTTTCTTCCTGTGGGGCTCAGCACAGGAGCTCTCATCGCCATCCTTCTGTGCATCATCATCTTATTAGGTGAGATCTGGCAAAAAAAAGAAATCAAATCTGTCTTTCGATACTGTATTATTGATAGCTGTCCATTGTGGCCAACTTTGGAAATGAAAAATAACTTTGCTCTTTAAATGTTACTTATCGGTGAGATGCCCATGCGCAGGATATTACATAAAGACTGAGATAACCAGAAATGAGTTTAGTCTGACTTGCAATTGATTTTGGCTAAAATGTTTACATGTATTTTTTTTTTAAGTCTGACCTAAAACAGAGCTGCACTAAATGTGACAATTACAGCTGTGTGTAATTTTGCAACCAATGCTGTAAAACCAGTGAGAAAGAAGGTAGCAAAATGCAATACGGCCTGGATTTTTTTGGCTTGAACTTGCAGGTTGCGTTTCTGAAATTCACAGATTACTTTATCTGAAGTTGTAACCTCATTTGAGGTACCGATTCATTTCAGATAAGCAAAGACTATTGTTGTCTTCAAACTTTTTTTTTGTTTTCAAAGATGGCACCTGTGAGATACAGCAAACTTGCAGCGATCGTCAACTCTAGCCTTCGAGGGCCGGTGTCCTGCAACTTTTATGTGTCTCTGCTTCAAAACACCTGCGTCAAATAATCAGGTCATTAGCAGAACCCTGACTGCATACTGAGGGGCTAATTCAGCCATTTGATACCGGTGTGTTGGATCAGGGACACACCCAAAGGTTCCAGGACACCGGCCCTCGAGGACTGGAGTTGACAACACTTGGCACACTGCATTTTCTTCCTGGGAGTCCTGATCAAGACAAACATATTATAAAACTGTTTTTTAACCATCATCTCTCACATATTCAGTTTACATTCTGAGGAGTAACCTATAAGCTGGAGTAAAGAGACTTTTAAAGTTGCTATTAACTTTCCAAAAGTAACATTTTGTTAGGCGGATTTTAAACTGTAGGTTCCAGAAAAAATACTTGTATATAATAATCATCTTAAAATTGGAGGTAAATTCCAGAAACAATCGCATGTTAGAAAGTGACCTGCAAGTTTCATAAAGTAGCCAATGAGTTAAAGAAGTAACCCATAGGCTTCAGGAATTTAACTTTAATATAGTGCAGGTATCGTTTTCTGAATATTTCAAGTCCTAGAAGTAACTTTTATAGCTTCTGTTAATGTTTAATAAAATATTGCGGGAGTGGGAGTTATACAAAGATAACTGTTAAGTTCCCTGAAGTTACCCAGCATTCAAAGAAATTGAATGCTAGGTTATTGGATGTTATTGGGTGTAACTTCTGTAACTTCCATAGAGTTACCAGCAACTTACAAAAAGTAAGCTGTGATTTCAGTAAAAGAAAACTCTAAGTTTCAGAAGGTAAATGGTGATTTTTTTTTTTAGACTTTTAAAAATTCTTGATCAGTTCTAAGCCATGTTCAACAAAGTAATGCATAAGTCCAAGATATGCTCTGGGTAGCATTTCATTTCAAATGTGACAATGATAAATATTTGTCTTATCTTAGTTCCGTAACTTGTACATTTCCAAAAATGACTTATTCATTCTAAAAATTCACCCTTACATTCCACTAACATGACCTGTAAATATTGTAAGCAAGCTTGATGCTTTCAGAAAGTTACTGGTAAGTTTTAGAAAATACCCTGAGAATTCCAGAAGTGGCTTTAAAGCTTCAAATTTAACCTGAAAATAAACTTTAACTTACATAAAATAACCTCAACACTTCAGAAAGTTACCATGTTTTTTTTATAGAAAAAAAAAACAGGTGTTTTTCCCTTCACATTTTTTTCAATAATTGGAGGGGCTTGCATTAACGATCAGCAAGAAGGTTCAGCTCAACATAGAGCCTGAAGGCAGGAGAAGCTGTTTACCTGGCATTTTTTGACAAGGTGTGCCAAAGCCAACTGAAATGTAATGATCTTTTTGAAATAAATTGTGATAAAGACTTCATTTGATTAGTTCATGTCCTCATCTGGAGTTTAGGTTCTTCTCCGTTTCTTGCTTTCGGGGGCAGCTTCGCCCCGCTCTGCGGAGGAAAATGGTGACAGCCAGATTCCAGGATAGTGGTATTGATCACCACGTCTAACTCTTGTCAAAAAGAGAGATGTTGACATTTTATGAAATGTCAAACTGCTGACATTTCTATTCCACCGCTATACCTTTGCCATTGGTGATTTGTGCTGCTTCCAAAGTCAAGAGCTTTCAATTTGTTGCCGTTCATTAGTTTGCCAGTAAAAAAATAACTAAAATTTTAAGCAAAATTCTACAAAAACTTGATTTTTAAGACGTTGCAGACGGGATCGTCTTATTTGGATTGTTTACTTCACTCCGATCACCAGCTGCAGTTGGATGATAGGTAGGATTCATATGCAATCTGGACTAGAATTTAATAAGTTATTTTCAGATCTGGATAAGTATACAAAAAATAACTTGATTATGTGTGTATTTCCATACTTTGCCCTCATCCTGCTATCTAAATCTTTCTGTCCATCATTCCTTCCATTGAGAAGAAAATATGATTTTTTTTACATGAAATATATGAATATGACCTCCCTTCATGTACAAAAATCCTTTTTGGTGGCCTAGATACAGTTTCAACAATTCCCAATATGCAGTTTCCCTCTTTTCTAGCTTGTTTCTATGAATATTTTAACAATATGACCATGCTAAACCATGACACCTGAAAAACAAACGAATTAATCAAATAAGGCCCGTTAAATCCTTGGAAGTCTCTTGGGTTTGATTCTGATCTCTCATTTTGCATTATAACTTTCTTGGATATTCAACATGGTTCCATTTAACTGAAAAGCGTTTTTTTTCCTGTTTTGGCAGAGCTGGCATTTTCCAAATGCAACCGCATTTAATCATAAATGCCATATATGCTCATTCAATGGGACGCTAAAGATTAAAGGGAGGATCCCTTTAGCTCTATAAGCTAATTGAATCTCTCTCTCTCCTCTCAATGCGTCCCACGCTAGTTTCCCGCAAGGACACGGTTGTAAAAAGAAAATGCTCACCACCCCCCCCCCCCACACCTTCCTTTAATGTTCTGCTATTAATTTTCCAAACTCATCTGCATAGTTCATGAGGACTGAATGTAGTTTATGGCATCGTTTTCCAAAATCCTGAATGTGGGAGGTGTGACTGCTAAAGAAATCCTTGTTTTATGCAGGGATTTCAGTTTAGCTGTGACCTATGAGTTTAGCTCAATTTACGTTTCTAATTTACGCCCAACATGGAATTCCAACCCTGCCTCATAACTAATCCCCTTTTACACGAGCCCTGTGAACGCGTTCTGGGGAAATATCCATTTGCAGATGGGTTTTTTTTTTATTTTTTATATGTAATAAAAAAAAAGCTGGTGGTGTGCTGTAGAGCTGTGTCGATGGGTCCTCTCCATCCATAGGCCGTCTTCAAAGCTCCCAGTTGACACTTCCCCCCTTAAGGCTGAGGCTGATGCCAAAACTGTCAGGCTGCCCCAGAGATGGGAAGTGGCAGAGAGAAGCTGAACTCACACTGTGAGGGATTTTCCACAGAGCCACTAAGCAGGATTTGTTGGACAAAGCAAAAGCAATGGTGCTAATGAAACCATGAAAGCAGTGTGGAGGCTTCAATTTGCTTCTTATTCCCTCCTAAAACCGATGAGCGCACCTCGTGGCAGGTGGCAGTGTGCAACCAGGATGCCCTACCTGCAGAAGCTCTAAATTGCTGAAGTCTGCAAATGTGCCACTAGGGGGCGCTGGGACACCACGAACAGTTTGATGAACTCATTTGCAAGGGGAGGAAAGCCGAGAAGTTAGATGACGGAGGGTTTAAAGCAAGAGACCTATTTTTTTTTTTTTAGCTTCAATGTATTTATTTGACTCTTTCATTTCACTGACTGATTTCAGAGTTATTCTTACCATTGCTCCACCTCCGAGGTGCAGCTATACATCACAGAGCCAGAAGAAAAACACATATTTACTGCATTATTCAGTGCACAGACAGAAGAAGGGACACAGAGGGGAGATAGACAGAGTAAGACAGATTGCACTGACAAGAGGGAAGGGAGAGCAGGAAATTTACTGCTTTGCATCGGGAGGAGAACACAATAGTGGTCCACTGTGTTGTCTAACATGTGCTGGAGTTTAGGCAACCTCTGCATCTTTTGTTTGCTTCAATTAGTAAATGGGACTTTAATTAATGTACATGTGGGCATTGGCTGGGTACTGACATCAAAGAATAGCAAGGATTGAAAAAAAAAAATATGGCACCAAGACTGTTTAAATGTTTCATCCAAACAAATCAAGTTCTTTCATTGAGATGCCACAGAAAGATCTGGCTTTGTGAAACATAAATGAACACAGTGCCGCCCCTCCCCTACCTGTTGCCCCGCACTGATGCCCAGCTGAGCAGAAGAAGGCTGTTATACTTTTTCCTCTCTTACAAAATAAGGAACATTAGGTTTTATGTAAATATGTATAGTCCCAAAATCGCACAGTTATTTATTATAATCAATAATACTATATTTAGAATAATCAACAATGTGACTTGAAGAAGTCCTACTACCTGTTGTACTTTTGAAAAAATCCACAATGACATGCTTCAATATATTTTTCAGACCAGCACAAACAAGTCACGTTAAATCCCAATAAAATACGCTTGTGGTTGAAAGGTAACATGTTTTTAAAGGGTATAGATGCTTCTGCTTTAAACTTTGTTTTGCATTATTTTAGCAGAAGTCGGACTAATTCTTGTTTTCACATTTGAAATAAAAGTCATTAGAAGATGTTACATGCTTTTTGTCTACAATTTTTGTGGTGATAAAAGCTGATTGTGGTATTTCTACCAAGTTAACATTCTGTGACAATCTCATAGCAACCCATGTCTGGGTCCATAGGTCTAAAACTGCATATTTTTGCCTATTCACGGTTGTCAGAGCACAGACCAAAGCAGACCGGCAGGCTTTAAACTGCATGTTGGAAAAAGTCCAAGCATACAGATAGAAATCAAGAAGACTTTTGCATGAAACTTGCACATCACTGTTGTTTCTACTCACTATTAAAGGAAATTAAAGGAAGACAAGTGCCGGCCGTGTAATTGAAATAATGAGCAAACTTAGATGTCTGAACAGGATTCAGAGTCATTTAGAGTCAGATCTCTTAGCCCGTACTGTAGGCACAGCGGGGCCTGTGAGTTAATTGCAAATGTCAGTATGTTAACATCCTCACTAGTTGAATACAATGTTCATCATCTTAGTGCTTCGTGTTAGCATGATATAAATGCTAATGAGATAATAAACTCTGATGGAAACAGCAGAGCCTTGCAGGAGCTTCCACATAAAGTCCTGGAATGATTGAAAAAAAAAAGTTTAATGGCACCAAATAAAATCCCAGTTGTATGACCGGGAAATTGAGAACATGTTCATGTAGGGATACTCTCATAAATTGTTATCTTTTAATCATCGGGGGAACTGGTAGCTTGAGAAAATACCGTAAAATGCAACAGCTGGCTACATTATTCGCTTTGCTAAGTTAAAAAATGTTTTTTTTATTGGAGTGATGAATTGTGCTTTAAATTATTTTTTTTACTATGCAGTGATGACTGTGCCAGTAACCTTCAACTTATAGGAAATAGCCACAGAAGCTGTCAAACTACCGTACAGATCTATAAAAACTACAAAATACAAATAAAAATGTTTAATCTTTAAAATCTATGTCACACAACCTTTTAACTATCTTTCCAACTATATGGACAGGTTTAAGCAAGTAGCTTCTATTTTTTTGTCCACTTCCTGTCTTCTGAAGTGTAAAACATCTATCCATCAATCTGTTATCAATACCCGCTTATCCGTGGAGAGTCACAGGGGGGTGGGGGGGGGGATGGGGGGGGGGCAGGTGCCTATCTCCAGCGTTCATTGGGCAAGACAGTAAAACATGTCTGCCCTAATTAGATAGCCTGCTCTCTTGACTCTCCCATTTGAAAGCTACAAGAAATGACAGATATTTAAGCAAAACACAGATTTTTTGCTGCCTTTGCATTTCCAGTCCTCACACAATCCATTTTTTATAAAATAAAATATGTATTTTAAAAAGCTCGTCCCAGAGCAGAGATTTTGAAAGTTCCACAATCTTAGCCACTAATCAGTTTCCGGTTGGTCAGATAAGAGCCACAGTTTCCTGTGGAATCTGTAAGAAGTAGAAGATCCATAATGTGAATTCAAGCATCAACCCAATGCAAACCCGCATCATTGAAAAAAAAATAAAAATACAATTTCATTGAAGAGGGTACAGATCGGCAAATTTAAAACCCTAAACTGAAATCCAGGAACAATTTGTGGTTTGATGAAATCACGATTTATCTTTTTGGGTCTAGAGCTTGCAAACAGTTTATCAGACAAACCTTAAATACTGAATTTAAGCCACAGTATAGCATTGTGGCATCATGCTAGAGATCATACAGCCGATGAAAGGAAATGATGCTGAAACGAGCGTCTCAACAAGACAATAAACCTGAAAACAACAGTAAAGAATTGCATCTTGCATCGTCCAGACCAGTAAGATTAACGTTATGGGGCAGACAGGCCGATCCTTAGCCCCTTATTGAACCCATAACTTGCAGCTCTTTACATTAAACATGCTCTTTCTGAGGCAGAGGTATTGTGCAAAGTGGTCCAATTGACCCGGGCTGGGAGCCCTGTTTACAGAAGTCAGAAGATGTAGAGCAGTTTTCAGAGACTGTGGTTACACAAATATGAGTTCGGTGATTCACAGGAAAGATAGATTTCCCTTTTTCTATTTAACTTATATTTATGCATTTAGTTTTATTTTATTTATTTAGTTAGCTGAAGAGTAAGCAAATGATTTCTTAATTTGCTTTAACAGAACAATCCTGTTTTTTCCACTTGTTTTTCTTTCCGTTTCCGTTTGAAACACAAGACACCACCGTTCATTAGGGATTAGGATGTATGGAAATAAAACCAATTTAACAGATTCTGAGGTTTACTCAGGTTTAGAAAAACTATCAATATTTTGAACACAACTGTACATGGGTGGACTGGTATGAAATTGTGAAATTAATTGATGATGGGGTGAATTGGGTGCTTTTGGTGCCATCATGGATACTTGGCTTATTCTTTATTGTCACAGTCAACAAAATTCCATTTTCCACATACCATAGCATTAAACACAGTCTGATCAAAAGGCACCTGTACTTGGGAAGGTTGTGTCGAACTTAATAATTAGCATTGTTGCTTGTATTACTAGTGTGGCCAGAAATATGTAATTAAATAAAGTTTAGGTTTAATTAAACTCATTGACATGTTTTGAGCTGCATATCTTCTAAACCAGGGGTCTTTGACCCTGATCCTCAGGACTCACTGCTTGCATATTCAATGAAATTATTGCATGACTTCCTCAGCAGCCATCAGGCAGCAGGGGCCTGTTAATTGCAAATTATTTAAGTCAGCTGTGTGGAGGCAGGGAAACACCTAAAACATGCAGGACAGCGGGTCCTGAGGACCAGAGGTTAAAGACCCCTGATCTAAACTACTCAACGTGAAGCTCTAGGGCACCGACAAATGGCCTTTTAACACACAGCTATCCCTGTTTATTTCCACAGTTATCGTTGTACTCTACGTGGGCTTGAGACGGCAGAAGAAAAAGGAAACCCTCATGTCATCCAAAGAGGACATCCGAGATAACGTAATCCACTACGACGACGAAGGAGGAGGGGAAGAGGACACCCACGCTTTTGACATGGGGACCCTTCGAAACCCCAAGGTTGTCAAGGAGAACCTGTTCCGCAGGGACATCAAGCCCGAGATGCAACGAGGCCCCAGGCCGCCCGCATCTCAGGACAGCTCAGACATCCGAGACTTCATCAACCAGCGGCTGAAGGAGCACGATACGGACAACTCGGCTCCGCCCTACGACTCTTTGGCCACGTACGCCTACGAAGGGGACGGCTCTGTGGCCGAGTCTCTCAGCTCCATTGAGTCCCTTGTAGTAGACTTTGAGGAGGACTACGACTACCTCAGTGACTGGGGGCCTCGCTTTAAGACTCTGGCGGGGATCTTTGGGGAGCAGTCAGAAATTCATTCAGATTCGACGAACACAGAGAACACACACTGATGTTCCTCACAGACTCAGAAAAAGGGAAGATGTGACATTGTTCAGATTTTTTTTTAATGTTTTGCTATTGCCTCATATTTTTTTCATCATCGTTTTCCTCCAAGGTTATTTTTTTTTTTTTTACAGCTCACCGTTTCTAATTTATATGGCAATTTTACAGTTCTCAGTCCCAAAATTGTAAAAAAAAAAAAATATATATATATATATAAAATTATGTTCCCATGATTAGATGAGCATCCATTCAATTTCTCGTCGATTGAATGTCGTTTCACATCTTACATTTTGTTTCCTCTCGGGGAAGACGCACGGAAATGTTGTCATTTCCTGGAACATCCTTTAAAGTGCCTCAATATAATTGTTGTTTCACCTGCTATTTCATGGCACATATCCAGTAAGTCTTTTTTTTCTCTCTTTCTTTTTTTGGAACCCCATAAGTAAAGCTGATTCAGTCAGCATGCTGTACTGTGCTCAGACTGGCATCGAGACCAATGCCAGAACCTGTGAGGTGAATGAGCTGGGCCAAGACTGCCCAAAGAATGTTTTGAATGTTATTTATTGTTCTATTTATTTATTGAATGCCTGAGTCTGATCGAATGTTTGTGTATTTATCTATTTATCTCTCAATCATCAATTGGTATTTTTTATTTTTGGAAACACTTGAGGATTTTTGTAATTAATGCAAAAGGCCCACGTGAAAATGTACGTTTCTGTTAGTTGGATCCTGTAAATAGACTTGTACTAGAGTTGTAAAAAAGATAAAGTTAGGGCTGGCTAAATGCTACAGTTTGGTCATGTAATAAGCACTGTTTTCGTAAATAAATGCCACTTGGACAGAAAAGCTTTCTTATGTTTACTGTGCCGTTTATATCCATCAGAGATCCCCGGATCAGGATTTATCTGTCCCTGTTATTGATTTGAGTCATATCTATACTGAGTTCCAGTTTGATACATTAAAGTTTATAAAATTAATACCATTTCCTGCATATCCTTAAAATCTCATATTTAAGTTGCCGTAAAACACATTGCTTTTCATTAATGAGATTAATGAGAATCAGAGATTGGCTCTGCTGATTTCCATGAACATTCATTCATTGCTTGTTTTAGCAGGCACAGTGTGTATGACACGAGTTGCTACGAAACTGTTTTATCAATTTAAAGCTAAGACAAAATCAATTGCTGACATTTTGGATTGTCTTTACGATTTTCCATTAGCAGTAAGTGAATTTAGTATTAGTAGACATAATTTGTGAAGATTACACCGAGCCTATAGATTTAGCTTTTGTGCAGGTCAGTCAGCTGACATGGTAAGGCTATTTTAAAAGTTTTATTTTTATAACAGGTGATGGTGGCAGAAGAGACAGGCAGGCAGGAATGGCTGAGGATAAATGAGGTGACTGAGACAGTTGACCAGGCGATGATGGCAGACACATACTTGACCAGACCATGCAGACAAAAGCAGACTTGACCATATGAAGCGGGCAGGGACAGAACTGATCAGACGATGCAGGCAGATACTGACTTTATCAATTGCAGCAGACAGAGACAGACTTCACCAGACCATGCAAAGAAAAGCAGATTTGACCATGCGGTGCGGGCAGGGACAGAACTGAGAAAACATGGGGGAAAAAAACACATGCAGATGGTAAGACAAGACGAGACGTTCTGGCAGGAAGTGGTGAGTGAGGCAGGTATATAAAGGCAGAATACAAGGTGGAATGACAATAACATTAGTGGCAGCAGCAGGTGGAGCTGATTATGGTAATGAGTGGCAGCTGGGAGATGACTGAGATAAAGGGGATAATGATCAGTCCAGAAACATAAACAAAGAACATGACAAAACATGATAGGGCTAGTGTTAGCATTTTTTAACTAGTTGTTTTAATATGACCAAACAGGAGCCAAAATGTTTATTGCATATTTTCTAACATGTTTAATTGTGGTTCCTGTTAATTGTGTGCAGACAGATTTTACAGAAACAAATATGCTCATAAACGTTGTGCTTTGCTTTAAATGCCACACATTGTCAAGACTGCTGTCCAGCTGCTTTATGTAAAGCTTTTCCTGAACAACTGAAGATACCCGAGCACTGGGCGGAAGAGAAAGATAAGTACATGAAGCAGTCAAAACAGTATATCTTTCATAGTGAACATCTTTGTTAAAGAATAAATAAAAAACATGTATGATCTTTGAGAAAATCTGGACGCAGATATTTCCAAATACAGCATGTTCAGTTCAATTACATTTTTTATATATATTTTATTCTATTAAGCCAGCCAGACAGATTTGTTAAAAAGCTTGAAAGGAAACCCAGCAGATTGATGAAACCGCTCCTCCTGAAAGTGCAGAGCCACAGCGTACAGTCGCTCGCATGGTATCGCTGACTTTGCAGCAATCCCTCATACTGTGCATGCATGTAATGACAGTGGAGATGAGAACAGTAAGAAACCTTCAGTTCAGTTAAATGTTCCATTTTACATAGAGAAGAAATTTTCACCAATACATGAAGTGTTTCTGGAGTCTTTGAATTTGCTTGACGAAATTATTACTAAGGTGATATTAATCATTTTCCTCTGGTAGAAAGTTCCTTTTCATACCAGAAAATGGAACGACTCACTAAAACTAATAAAGGCTTACTTTGAGTTTTCCTCTTTCTTTTACAACCTCCACATCGAACACTTATCAGCATGATCTGGTAACTCGATTCATCCATTTTTTCCTACCCGCTTATCCATGGAGGGTTGTCTAGGGGCTGGTGTCTATCTCCTGCAGTCAATAGGCGGTCAAGGGTACACCCTGGAAAGGTCGGCAGTCTATCACAGGGCAACAAAGAGACAAACAACCATGCATGTGCACACTCACACCTAAGGGGAATTTAGAGTAACCAATTAACCCAACAGTTATGTTTTTGGACCATGAGACGAAGCCAGAGTCCCCAGAGAGGAGCGATGCGTGCACAAGTAGAACCTGCAGACTCCATGCCGAAAGACCCTGGGTCAAACCTTTTTGCTGCAAGGCAACAGTGTGACCAACTGCCACAGTGGAACTCTATCTCAATTACATTTAGTTTATTTATTATTGTCAATTCACAACACATAATCTCCCTTTACAAAGTAAGTTCAGTAGAATCATACACAGTCTGGTTAAAATGTTTCCTATCTGAGGTTATTCTTGAATATGATGCATTCTGTGGTCAGGAAACGATAAGACTTCTTTAATTTTGCAAATTCTTGGAGCATCGTTAGGCTGTCATAATGGTTTTTCTTGATTCTAAATACATTTTGTCCCAACCTAAACTACTGTAGGACAGTCTAATATGCCTTTTCAAAGCAAGGTTAAGTAGGTTAATAAAACTACTATAATGTTCAGAAAAGCTGTTACCTAAAATATAAAGATGTATGTCACTTCTTTCTAACAATCTACCAGGCTTAACTGGAGAGAGAGTTATTTTTTTCTGAGACTTTCACAAAAATGTTTCTTAAAAAAAGATAGGCTCATGAACGGTGTGTGTCAACTAAACATGTGGGCAAAGTATTACATTTAATGTAATTTATATTCCATGATGTTGATTACTTTGATGAATCATGGCAGACCTACTTGACTTTTACAGCTAGTCCTTACTAAACACAAGCCTTTCTCCTGCTAGCAATGGCTTCCTGTGGAGCAGTTTTCTAAAGGCTAGGCTAACCCTAACATGACTCATCGGGTGCCTCCATCCCTGCCAACATTAATCCTAACAACAAAACTCAAGGGTTGGCTGTGGCTTTACCATTGATGGGGAAAAATATTGACTTCTACTCTTAAATGCAATCTTGAAACGAACAAATGCTGATTTTTTATTTTTTTTTGGTTTCTAAAAAAAAATTATACAGATGTAATTTGATAAATAGGCACAAAAAGCGCCCAACCACAGAATCCACCGACCAGAAAGCTGTGTCTGTTGTCGTTTCCTGAATAACAAATGAATAAATGCCTTAACGGCTAGCCTAAATCTCGCCATGATCCTCTAAACATTCCAGCATTGAGGAAAAGCAATCTGGGTACAAGAATTGCATGTCACACATACAAGGTATCAGCCCAGACTATTTCTTCAGTCGCTGAACAGAGTGGCAAAGGCCTTGCCTGCCATGGTCTGGTGACGGCCTAATGGAAGGTCTGGACGATAGCCAGTGCAGTGACATGCAATCCAGAGCTTTTAGTGGGGGATGTGAAGTGATTCCCCTTTCTGTCTCACTCTATCACATTCACAAGGTATACCCAAGCGGAGCTTTAGCAAATGTCTACTGATGTGTTTAAATGGGCATTAAATGAACTATGATCCTTGTAGGCCGCAGCAATTGCAAGGGCAGGGATAAAAGTTCACTCATACACCCTCGCATTGCTTCTGAGTGATGGTGTTCTGTAATAAACACCAACATCTACTGTCACTGACACACTTCTGCACTCACTTTTCCAAATTACACAACTAAGGATTTTTAAGTTTTATTTCTTTATATGTCAAGTGTTAGGGTAAAGTTTTAAATTCTGTTATATTTAATTTAGCCCTAAATAAGCATGATATTCAATCTCTGAAGAACAAAACACCATTCTCCCAGTTTTAAACACTAAGAACTAAACATGGCCCAAATGGAGCTGAAATGTATTTTAATCAATAGGACTTTTCCAATATTTGCATTGACAGATTACAATTATTGGCAAAATTTTCTGTTTTGAAATAAGCTTATACCTGTTCTATTAAATCCTCCAACTGAACAGCTGCAGAATTGGAATAAAACTGTGACCTAGATTACAGAAAACAAACCTAAAATGACTGATTGGTTTAGAAAAAGGTTAGTAACCAAGCATTAGGATTGTAAGCTATCGAATTAATTTATTCGGGAAAATCGGATCGTGTTAATAAGTGTCACACCAAACAAGCAATTGATTGTTTTCCCAAATTATTTTGTAGAGTAAATCAAACTAAATAATATTAGCTAGTCAAATAATGATGGAATGAAGAGCTTCAAGAAAAACATCACATTTTTACATATTTTTTGTAAGATAAGTGGAAAAAAATGTAGCACAGAAACAAATTGCTCTTGTTAGAAGTACTAATGCCATACATTTCAGTTCAGTTTATTTATTTAGCGAACATTCACAACAGCATTTTCAAGTCATTTACAAGACAAACAGATACAATCAAATCACATAGAGTGATTTAAATTGAATTAACATTTGGTCCTAGTTTTAATAGAACAATAAGACTGTTTCTACCGCTGGTTAATAATACCACAGCTATATTACTGACCTAAATATGGCTGCAATATTTGTCTCTTGTTCTATATCAATACATATAGGGCATGTTAGATAACACTGTTTAAAATCAATTGCATATGAGAACGAGTTCAAAACATTTGCAACTTATAGAGATTTTGTAAATACTTAACTTGTAATTTCACTTGTAGTATTCTCACATCATATTTATAACCAAGGGGGAACTAAAACAGAGGGTTGGTAGATTTAGTATTCTTTATACATAATTGCATACAGCAGTGAACAACCCAAACAGAAATATAGCCTACCAGCTAAATATTCTTGAACACACTTGTTGCATAGAGTGTTAGTTTGTTTCTGCCACTTTGCTTGTTATTCTGCAACAAAGGGCCTGAAAGGTTGATGTGAGCTATAATTAGCCAACCGGTCTCCACATTTTGGTGAGTCTGCAGCTGGATTCTCATTGTGCTGAGAGACATGCTATCCCCTGCAGCTGTTTGCAAACGTGAGCAAGAGAGTAATAGGTGTAGCTCAGAATTAAGCATTTCCTGCAGGGAAAAAAAATCAGAGCAATCCCCTCCTGTTGGCTCAACAGATAACTGACACAGCAACAGGTGTGTGTGTGTGTGTAAGGAGGGGGGGGGGGGGGTGGTGCTCAATGCCACACGGGTCAGATAAAACCCTGTAGGCCAATGCCTCTGGCTTCTTGCTAAAAGGGGTTTAAACAGCAAGAACCATATAGCAGTATATTAAACTGACAGAATAATGAGGAGGGTGTGAGGAGTTCATCCTCCAACTCTCTTCTTTGTGCTGCACTCAAATACCAATCTGGTGAGTTCATAAAATCTAAATATTGGCTTCCCCGTAAGTCACTTAACAAATCAGCATGACAAGTTGAGTTTGAAAAGTAGGAAAACATGCTGAGTTTCCGGACATTCCGGCATCGAGAGCATTGTTTGGTTGGGAGCCAATTTGTTTGGAGCATTCAATTACCGAATCAAGCAAGCTGCACTGCGATGCAGCGAAGACGAGCTGTCAAGGCGCCTTTTCAACAAAGTCTTCTATTGTCGCTGTGGAACAATCTGCCTTTGCAGAAATAAATGAATACACATTAGCCAGTTTGTTATATTAAGACTTTCCAGTTTGCTATGCCTTGGCTTCCAATAACACCTTAACACCACCCCACCAGAAGGTTAGGGAGTGTAGCGCTAATTATGCTAATGTTAATACCAGCCCCTCCCCTGCATTCTGCATGCGGGTGAAACAGAAATAAAGCTGTCACCGCTGCAGCCGAGTGTTGTTTTAGTCAACAGGTTGGCTTTGCAAGGCGGTGCTGATCTAAGCGGGGTGAAATTGTATTTCTGTTCAGTCAGACAGCTTTGTTAACCCCATTAATCGTGCGGCTGCACCAGTGGCTGACCTGGACACAGACATGTGAGCAAACACACCATCTATTATTGAACTCTCAATACATGTGTGGGTAAAATCTAGACAGTAACGAAGCGGGGGATTAAAACAAACTACATGAACTAGTATTGTTTAATTGGTTTGGTGCAGGGATTATCTGCGAATGCCAAAATCATGCGGGATAGCAAATCAAAAGCTTCAGATATAGAGTTGTTGCTGAAACTGGGTCAGGGAAATAATGACTGATGGCTTTGATATGAAGGCCACAGGTGGCTAATTGCATAATACAGTATGGGTATCAAATCCCATTTATTTCAAGTAGGGGGAAATTGCCCTCATGTTCCATGTGATATATATATATATATATATATATATATATATATATATATATATATATATAAATAAAATGGTTTGTGCACCAGCAGTGACACTGCAATATCAAGGCATGCAGGAAGCTCATTTATTTGGCCATAACTTAAAAAAGTCTGCTACTAAAGCAGAATCCGATCCATGTTGACCCATCGATGTAGAGTTAAACACACATTAAAATATCGTCCTTTTTGAACATTTTAGACAAGAATAAAAGTGGCAGGAAGGTCAAACCTGTCTCTAAACCAAGTGCTAAGAGAATAAAATGTTGTGCAATGTCTTCATTTTCAGCTCGTTGCTGTTCAGAAGTTATTATTCCAGAGGCCGGGCAATCCTTACCAAGTCAATTTGTTTCTCACACAAGAACCATGGACCCATCTGTCTTATGTTTGATTTCAGTTTGACATGTGGAATATTTGTGCAAAGCTATGAAAAACACGTATCAATGTAAAATAGTTTAAAAAGTGAGAGTTTTAGCTTAGTAAGATCTCTTTAAATATAGTGTATATATACTGATCAAGTGGCCGGTTTAGATATTGACATGTTTGGCTTTTTGTATACGTTTTATTTTTCAACACTTTTTCAGTTATACCTATCAGTTCTCTCCTACCAAATGAGCATGATCAAATAGCTAAAAAAAATGTTTAGAAGAGAAGATAGGATAAAATTAGACTTCTAAATGATGTTGCAACTGTGTAGTTATAATTAAATATTTTAGCCATAAAAAGCATAATATGACATGTTTAATATATAGGAAGGAAAATGGGGAAATCACTTAAGATCTAAGATACAGATATATATATATTTACAGAAACTCATAATGTCTTACTTTAAAATAACTTACTCAGAGATAAGTATTAAACTTTTTTATAATGAGACTTTTGGACAAAGTCTCTTTACACAGAGACTTAACCAAGCTTGTTTGGAGAAGTCATTGTGGGGCTTCCAGCCTAGGAACATTGTACTAACTTTAAAGCATGGTGATGGCAGCATCATGCTGTGGGGCAGTGTCACTGCCAATAGCATTTGTGGCTGGAATAATGGGACTAAAGGACTATAACTGGGTGTCCAAACAGGATAGTGATTCCAGACATACTTCCCAGAAAGCTTAGAAATGGATAAATCAGGTGTTTTGCCTTCAGTCATTAATCTTCTGACATTGTCTTTCTAAAGTCCTGACCTCAAGACATCATAGAATTGTGCACTGTCTGAAAACGGTCTCTGTCCCAGAAACCAAACCAGTTGTAATTAACTCCATCAATACAAGGAGAGAGATTGAAAATGCAGCTGAAACTGTCCCAGAAGTTTCTTTATGGCAAAATCTATCTGGCCAAAAGGCATGTTGTTGCAGGTACATTTAACTAAATATTAAAGGGAATGTATGCATAATAATATGTTATCCTCTCCATAACTGTTGAGGAACCATGGCTTTTATTATGAGTAACTATAGAATTATGTGTTTGAGGCAAATGAGGCAACTTTTAAAACATGTTTAAAATAGAAATCATATAAACTGCAATTGAATTTTATAAGTCAGAGTTGTATTATTTGGTAGATGTCTGCTTTTGTGCTGATGAAAAGTAAATATACTAAGACAGTTACCTACTATAGTAGGGTAACTACTTAAGAGCAACATATAGGTAAGCTATGGGTTGCTCGTAATGTTTCAATGGAACCCTGTTGGAACTGAACTGAATTATCCTTTCAACTCTTCAAGAATTACTCTACATGTGTGCTAAATGTAGCTACTCTCAACTGTGAGTAAAAAAAATATATTGTCAACAACATGCTGCTTTAACAGCTTTCCTTAAGATACATGCTATATAACTCAGACCTTTCATGCTAGCTATAAGAACAAGATACAGTTCAATGTCTTCTTTTTAGCAACTATGTCATACTTTGTAAAAACATTTTTCAATGTCTACCTTAAACGCCATACACAGGATGGCAAATACCATTAAGCTTAATGTCTGTTTCTTGCAAAAGTTAAAAAATAAAACATGACCATTCATCTATAGCACCACAGGAAAGTCAAAGACTTGCCCAAGCACTGCCTACTTGGAAACATTCTGCCCTTCAAGCCAATTAAGTTGATGTTCTCTGATATAACATCCTTTAGTTTTAAAACATTCCTGAATAAATTCAAATCACTTTTCTGAGGAAGCACATGAGCTGAGAAAACACTTTCAGGTGGATGGTTGTCTTATGATAAAGGATGTTGAGTGAAAATAAACTCACAGGAACATGGAGGAACCAACAACAGCGAACACACCCACACGAAACACGGGAAGCGCCATACAGAAGAGGCTTGGCATCAAAAGGATCTCACAACGAGTAACCAAAAGTGAAAGGCTGGGGACGTGGTAAGCGGAACCAGGAGCAGGTAAATATTCAACACAATCGATAGCAGCTGAGATGAGAGCAACTCTAAGGAGGTGAGGAAAATTTGCTAATTTAACACGGGCATGAAAACAATGCAAGAAGACACAGTGGAACAACAGTTCAGTTCAATTAAATTTTATTCATATTGCACCAATTCACAACACGTCATCTCGAGTCACTTTACAAAGTCAAATTCAATCAAATCCTCCAGACAGATTGGTCAAAAAGTTTCCTCTCTAAGGAAACCCAGGAAATAGCATCAAGTCTTGACAAGCAGCATTCACTCCTCCAGAAACAGCGTAGAGCCACAGTGGACAGTCGTCTGCATTGCTCTGAGAGCACTTCGCTCTCAGACTGCAGGTCTGCTGGTGGTTCCTAGAGTCTCTAAAAGTAGAATGGGAGGCATATCCTTTAGCTATCAGGCTCCTCTCCTGTGGAACCAACTCCCAGTTTTTGTCCGTGAGGCAGACACCCTGTCTACTTTTAAGACTAGGCTTAAAACTTTTCTTTTTGACAAAAATTATGACTAGTGGCTCATGTTACTCTCAGCTACCTTTATAGTTTTACTGCTATAGGCTTAGGCTACTGGAGTATATCAGGATCTAATTTTCTCACTCTATTGAGTTCTACTGTTCTTCAATTATGCATTATGTGTTGTCATTTCTGCTTTAACTTTCTGTTCTCTCTCTTTTCTCTTCATAGTAGGTACACCTGGTCTGGCGTTCTGTTAACTGTGACATCATCCAGAGAAGACGGCTCACCCGCTACTACCATCTAATGTAGAACAGATTACTAGATCAATGTGTGCTTCTGTGCTTTTTTGTCTCTCTTGTTGTGTCTCTGCTCTGTCTTCTGTAACCCCAGTTGGTCGAGGCAGATGACCGTTCATACTGAGCCCGGTTCTGCCGGAGGTTTTTCCTTCCCGCTAATGGGTGGTTTTTCTTCCCACTGTCGCTTCATGCTTGCTCAGTATGAGGGATTGCAGCAAAGCCATGTACAATGCAGATGACTCTTCCTGTGGCTCTACGCTTCCCCAGGAGTGAATGCTGCTTGTCGGGACTTTGATGCAATCAACTGGTTTCCTTATATAGGACATTTTTTACCAATCTGTATAATCTGACCCAATCTGTATAATATGATTGAACTTGACTTTGTAAAGTGCCTTGAGATGACATGTTTCATGATTTGGCGCTATATAAATAAAATTGAATTGAATTGAATTGCTGCTGGCTTTGCAGCAATCCCTCATTCTGAGCATGCATAAAGTGACAGTGGAGAGGAAAACTCCCGTTTAGAAGACTGACTGGGGTTAGAGAAGACAGAGCAGAGACACAAAAGGCACAGAAGCACACATTGACACAGGAATCCTTTCTATGTTTTAATATGGTGATAGTGGATGATTGTGTGACTGTGTGCTGGACAACTGTCAAGTCAGCAGTTTTCCCTCATAATTATGTAGGCCATAACATGGTCTTTTGTATGATTCAATACTTCTAGAAACTAAAATTAAGTTTTTTTATGAGCTGTAGGGTATAGTGATCAAAATGAACAAAAGCAATAGCCTGACATCTTTACTTCAATGTGGATTCCATTTGTGATTACTGATAATGCCTTGGCTGGTTAGTAAAGGACTCAAATGCAGAGCAGAACTGAAGTCAGGGTGAGGTTTAAATTGGTAAAAATAAATCTTACAAAAAGGGTCTTGCTCAAGGAAATTGAACAGGACTGGGCATGGAATAGTTGGAAAACAGACAAGGAACAGAAAAGAGAGAACATGAAGTAAATGGCAGAAACCAGAGAAAACCTAAGGAAACCAGTGAGCCTATATACTGTGAGCGGGTGTGGTTAATGACTTGTAGTATAGATGTGTCAATCAGGGGACATGTGGAGCAGCTCAGAAGGAAGGGTAACCAGGAAGACTGAGGAAGGGAGGCTAATTAACAGGGATGAGCTAAATGAGCTAAACAGAGATTCACAGAAACACTGAATCCAGGGGAAACAATACTAACCTACGAGGAAGAAACTGCAATACACATGGAATGAAATATAGTAAGCTAAGGGACTGAGCTCAAAGAAATAACTAATAAGGCAAGAAGCAAAAACACAATGAACAGTGAATAAACAGTGTCAGAATACGAACCAAAACCTAACACCTGGAGATAGTGACAGATATTGCTGCTGGAGGCAGGGGCACAGACATGTGCATTAAACATTGAATGCTACGATGACTCAGCTATCACCTTGCTCCCCTCTTAAAGTAGCTATTTTATTTTAAAAGGGAAAGTTCACCCATACAGATGTCTAGCATTTTCTAAAGCTTTCTCTGTAACATCAAGGAATCTGATACTCTATTTGAATAAACACCAAAAAGGCAAGAAAAGGAACATATTGGTTTATCTGTCTATAAATCAGGTTTAGTGACTTAAGTCTAAAAAAACACGCGCTTTATTCATAAACAATTATGTTCTTTTGAACAAATGCAGGAAATAAAGCAAGACTTAATGAAAAACAGTTAGACAACCCTAATAATGATTAAGGGAGGCTTTAAGTTGTTTTTTTATGCTCACTCTCATGTTTTAAGGTGGGATAGATGATTGTTACTATAAGGAATGCTTAAATTGCTGCCTGTTCCGTGCTCACTCTTGTCTGCGCCACTTCATTAAATTAAGAGAAGCACCTTTCTCTTTCCACTGCTGAATGACCCAAAGCCATATGCTCCGTGTTCTGTTCAGACTCAGCGATGCCTAAGTTCTCCCCACCCTAATTCATTCTGTCAACTCTCTTTTTGTGTCTTACAAACACAAACAGACACAGGCCATTTCCTTTGTGGGATCTGCCCCAAGGGACTCCATGTTTGCCATTCTCAAAACAAGTTAAGCTGCCTGGAGCGATGCAAATGGGAATGGTGTTACCAAACCAAATACGACACAGCTATTACCATGTAATGTAGTCTAACTAAGTGACTCATCAAACATTTTATGACTGGCATAGCTTTTTATTAGATTTATTTGTAATAGTCTTAAAAATAAAACTGCTATTTGTTTTGCATTTACTTGTCTTGAAATGGTTTTGTATCTGTACAAAAAACATGACTCTTATGACTCTCTATCAAATGCAGTGATGTTTTCAGAAATGTATAAAATGTCTTTAACCTGTTCTACCAGTTTATATGAAGGTCTGCTAAAAGTCAGGGTTAGAGAAATGTTGAATTTCGCTGAGCATCCTTGCCTGAAGCTTTCCTTCCATGCACTGCTGATACACTAAACGTGCGGAGGAGCCAGACTTCTTGAGCAGATTTGACCACAGATCTGTGAAATTAAACAGATTACTGATTAACACCAGAAAGCCCTCAGAAAGACATCTCTGTCAAGGTTGCACAACGTCATTTCATGAAAGTTGTCTGAGGAAAATTTTAATTCCTGCAAGAATTGTTTTTTTTTGTGGTTGTTTTTTCAAGCAAGGTTTCAGACAGTGGTGGGAAATTTCTTTTTGACCGCTTCATTTATCAAATACCTACCCAAATTTGTCTTCGTACTCTGGACTTTGTGCTGACATTTGGCATTGGGTACGAGCAAATAACAGTGATTCCTCACAACCCTGTGCTTTCTGATGCTTTTCTAATAACCTTAGAGCTTAATTTATACGAGTACTCCTCCCCCAACTCATCTGTAGTGAGAGACTTTACAGCTATGACTTGCAAGGGAATCTTTCTTCTCTGAGATCATCGGAAAAAAAATATAATAACGCATGTGTCTTATTTACCAAAGTCAACAGGTTTTATATATATATATATATATATATATATATATATATATATATATATATATATATATATATATATATATATATATATATAGGTCACCTATTGGTGACCTATTTTCACCAATAGGTGGACTATTGAGCCTGTCTGTAGACCAAAACAAGATGTGTGACAAGCCACACCTCTCTCTTCCTCCACTCCAGCTGCAGCCCCCCCCTTTCCTCTCCCCTTCTAACCCATCACCTTTTATGCGCATGTTTGCACAGCAAAACAGCATCATCTTTTGTCTATTGAAGAAGTAACTCATACATTTATAATGATCTTAGCAAGATAACTGCTCTGTTCTTGGGATTTTATGGTTAGGCAGAGGCTAAGCCCTGAGGTAGCAGCTGTTCACATGGACGTACAAGTACACACGGCCGCCCTGGCTTTCTAAATGAAAGACCAGAAAACAACACAGAGAGATTGCGTATTCCTTCGAAAATTATACCTTTAGTTCTTCACACCATTATTTTTTAGTTCAATCTAAAATAAATAAATTTTGCGTATTGCTCCTTTAAATGTAGCAGATAAAAATAAAAGGAAAAAAAAAACATGATATCAGCAGAAGTAACTCTGGTGTCAAATCCTGTGAGAAGTAAAGACTAGTGCACAGACCCATACAATTTTCCTTGAGGCAAACTGATAAGGGATACAGAAAGACTGACACCTGCCACACTGGACAATATAAAACCATCCTATGCAAACATTTCATTATATGTGAGGTCAGTACTATATTTCTCAGTTAAGCTGTTAGTAAATCCAGTGGATTCCTTGGTGATACAATACAGAAAAGATGAATTCCACATTGCAGGCGTTTTGCAAAGGAAGGTAACAAAGAGCACATTGATTATTGGATGAAAACAGTTGATTGGCAGACTTTTAAAGTAACTGGACAAACACCATTATTACAGTGTGCTACCAATTTATTTTTTAATATCACTTAGTTGCTTGCAAATCCCCTAAATTAGACTAGGTTAATTGGTGGTTCCAAACTGACATTAGGAGTGTATCTGTTATTGCTCCGAAGATGGACTGCAAGATGTTCAAGTATACATTTAAGAACCCCTACAATTCTTTGCAGGAGAAGGGGGGTTCACAAAATGAGTAATGCATTGTTTGTCTGCAAACAAAACAGTAATATAACACACAATGCATGCAAAAGAGTGGCAACGTCAAATGTAGTTAGTAAATACCAAAAATAAAAAAAATTAAATAAAAAACAAGACTATATCCCAGACATGCAAATATCATTTTTGATTTCTCACAAAGTACAAAGTGTACATTGTGGGAAATAAATTCAAACACACCCTGTGCTTGCTTCTTTGGTGATAAAACTACTTATCCCCCTTTTTGTAGTAAGAAGAATTTCTGTCTTGATATTTTTTTTGAAAGAGTCCACTGAGAGCACTTTAACAGCTAATTTTTTCATTATCTTTCATTGAATAAAAAAAGAGAGTGACTACTATATATAAAGGCACTTACGTGTTACTCGCTGCACCCGTAGCCTTGTGGCAATGATGGAAAATGGAGAGTTGGGGCACTTATTTTCAAGGGTCTCTTCTTAATCTGCTGTGCTGTGGTTTGCGCTTTATGTGTACAATGCACTGAAGGAAAAAGCAACATTGATGTAAATGAAGCAACACTTCTGGCACTTTAAAATGCAATGCATACTTACCACCTTGCCCCATTTGCATCATTACAATACATTAAGATGTTTGAGATTGGCGTGTTTTTGAAAGATTTCTTTGAAATTCACTAACATTTTGAATTAAGTAAAAATATTTAGCCTAATGACTTTGTACCACTTGACTTTTATGACCCAATTAAAAGGAATAACATCTGATAGAGACTGATTACTCTAAAACTTTCTATAAAGTCAGAGTATGCAGATTTTTGACCATTTCTCTTTGAGCAATCACTCTATATTATGGGTGTTAAACTGTAATCCTCAAGGCCCGTGTTCTTCAGGTTTTAGATGTCTCTGTGATCAATGCACTGCAGTCAAAAAAAGGACTCTATAAAACGTGATTGCTTGAAAAGGAGAAAATTCAGTGATTTGATTCTGGGGTATTTGAACACGGATAAATCTTAAAATTGTTATTGTTGAGGACTGTAGTTTGTAACCCCTGCTAGATAGTCCAGATTCATGGGTCCTTTCCGACAGTATGCTTTCATCTCACAGAAAAATGTCGATTTGTTGGTTGGGTCAACTGTTTCCTAGTTTATTTGTTCATGTTATTTGTGTCACCATGCTGCTAAAAGACACAAGAATCCCTCATTTTTAGTTTTCTCTCAGAGGCCACTAGGTTTTAAATGTGCTGGTATTTCAAAGAGTTCATCATTTCTGGTTTTCCAACAAGCTTCCATGAGCCTTTGGAAGATACTGGCCCATAGTATCAGAGAATGTCCTCCATGTGGCCATCAGGTTCTCTTCCACATATTCACACTCTGGCCCACCTGGAGTGTTTGTAGCCAACAGCTCAGTCAGGCCTGCAGTGTGAAAGAAGCTTTCACACTGCAGGCCGTTTTTTGTTGTTGCAGAAAACAGATTGTTTTTTTGGTTGTTCACCTTGTAGTTGTAATGTTACCCTTATCAGACTCAAGTGTGGTTCAGACCTGACCTGCATGCACAAAACAACCCATCAGGTTTAGCCCCCCATGTTTACAGAAGAAAATATGGATATTAGACATGTTTGTGTTGGATCAATAAATACGCTTGTGATAAGTCTATAATTTGGAATGAGATAACCTTCAAGAGTACGTTGACAGGATTTCTTTGACACACTTGTGAAAAGCTGTTATGCGTTTAGTTAGATTAACCTGATATTCTAACCGGACACAGAGTTATGATTCTTTTAAAAAGGTTTATTAAAGAAAGGATGAATACTGGTAGCCGATGAGCCAGGCAGGCTTAGGCAGGAGACCAGGAAGTACAGATGGCGACGTGAACCGAGTCAGGACAGGAGCAGCAGGAAGGATTAGACTGAGCAGAACTATCAGGAAGTGGCTGACCAGAACCAGAGATGATGGCAGGGGATGACCAGAACAGACAATGCAGGCTGAGGAAAAACCAGAATGGGCAGAGAAAGCAGCTGGTACTCATGGGGAACAACACAATCTTTGAGAAGCACGCCGACACTGAAAGCGCACATCAGTGCTGGCTGACCACAAACAAGTAAATAGAGTCCAGCTGGCTGAGCAAACAGGAACTGGTAGAAACACAGCAGCAGTGCACATGAGGCAAGACATGATGCTCTGGTAGAGAGTGAATGGCTAAGGCAGGTATAAGTAGGCAGGTGAACAGGTGAGCAGAGCTGATTGTAATAAGTTGAAGCAGGTGGAGCTGATTGACTGAAGACTGGAAACTGAGCTGATTGGATGGGGACAGATGGCCTGTTGGCTGAGGGAAGCAGATAGCTAATTAGGCCAGAAAAGTCCAAAACGAATAAACAAATCTAAATCATGACAAAAGAATTATTTATGCAGTGTGAATAAAAATGAAACCTATAACTCTGAACAATGGAGAGGGAGGGCACATAATTAAATTAGCTTTTTACCTTTTTGATGAATGTGTAATTCTTTTTGTTGCCTATTTGTAGACTATCCATCCATCCATCCATTTTCTAACAGGTCTATCCCTTGTGGGGTCACGAGGAGTGCTGGTGCCTATCTCCTAGGGGTACACCCTGGACAGGTCACCAGTCTATGGCAGTATTTGTGGACTAAAAAAACAGTTTTCCCTGGCATACCTACCAAGCAACCAGCTAACACACATTTTGTCATTATGGACTTTCTATAGTAGGAATAGAAAACTATAACAAAATATGTTCAGGGGTCTCTTTCATAAAACATTGTGTAGAATCCATGCTAAAAGTGTATGTACTGCAGAAAAAAAGGAGTATGGCAAAAAAAAATAATTTAGATGTATACAAAACATGTGCATGCACACCTGCAAACTCTTTTCCTGTATAGATCACAGCTGCACCTGAACGTTTGTGTACCACGCTTAGCCCCATGTTCAGCCCTCTACAACCCCAGATTCAACCATTAACAGTCAAGGCAAAGCACCTCATCAATGTTAATGTGTATTTAAGCTGATCATTTTTTTCATGGTGAAATAGTAACCATAGAGAAAAAGCAAAGAAACTGTGAAACATTCCCAGAGTAGTTTTACAAATGTGTAAATCAGAGGTAAAAGCACAGATGCTGTCCACACTAAAACAACTTCTTAAAAACTGAACTTGATTGTTGTTGTAAACGCCGGATGACAGCCTCACTGAGCCAAGCTCCGTGTTAAAATCCCTGTGATGGTTTTGTGTTCAGATCAACATTCTGAGGAGGAAAGGAGACTAGGAGGAATTAGAGGTTTTTACCACAATGATAAAGAACCAGGTCAAGAATCAAGAACATGGGTCAGATTTGACATGAGGACCGCACATTTACCCGTCAAGTTTTTTTTATTTTTTTTTTATAGATCCCTACTTTTGAGTGGAAAGTGACGTACGAAAGCTTTATAAATGAGGCCCCAGAACAGTACAGAAAGACGAGAAAACAAGCACAGACTGTTCCCGCATCCATTTTCATTGTTCTCTGTTTTTTTATCACATTTTGTGTTGTTTTTGCATTGTAGAAAATAAAAAGCAGACTTTTTACTATGCAATTTAGATGTTTGTTTTTTATCTTTCTTAACTAAAACCCTTGGATGCATTCTTAATTCTTGTTTTTTTATTTTTCAAAAAGTCACTCAAGAACAACTTTGAATAATACTAAAACAATAAGCTTTATAATGGGAGTTCATCTATTTCAAATGCAGCAGAGTTGATGGTAGCCTTTTCCCAGCTACCATACAGACATAATATATCTGCTTTTATGCTCCATCTGCTTCACTTGAGTGGAGAAATGACATGCTGTCAGTGTCAATCAAACTTTCTAATAGGCTTGATAATAGCAATTATGTTTTCATCATTCAATGAGTTGGAGATCTAGTTGTTATTTTTTCTGACATGTTCAGACATTTTGGTGTTTAGATGTTTGGTATTAGATGATTTCAAAACATAGTGTTTTTTCTGCCAGATGTTTGTACCCAAACCTACCTAAAGTACTGCAAATATATTGTAGTATTTATAGGTGGTATATTGATTACACTTAATACGTATCCCCCCCCCCCCTTTTTCAACAACCTTTAACATTTACTTGACACTGGTTTGATGTGTGTAGCTGCTGCTATCATGTTAAAAAAAAAAAAAAAAAAAAAAAACAACTTTTGTGCAGCTTCTATTAGTGTAGGAGACTGCATGGTGACAACTGCGAAAAAAAAGGCAAAAATCTGACCAAAAAGGGATTTTTACTCATCAATGTATGCATTACTGCATTATGTTTCTGTTGGGAATGTGGATACGTGATTTTAAACGAAAAACAAATGACATTTATATGAGAGGCACCATGAGACAAAACCTACAATTGCATAAAGACAACTAAACCATTTGCATAAAGACAAGTAAACCCTCTCACAAAGACCCCTTTAATCACATATACCATCAAACTCTCTCCCATATACCATCAAACTCTCTCCCATATACCATCAAACTCTCTCCCATATACCATAAAACTCTCTCATATATACCATAAAACTCTCTTCGCATATACGAACAAATGGTCACGCATACTCCATCAAACTATCTCCTATATACCACCAAACTGTCTCACATATACCATAAAACTCACATATACATCAAACTCACATATACCATCAAACTCAAACACATATAATGAGAATTGCTATGTTTTCGCAAGGGAAGTTATTTTGATCAAACAGGAAGACTGTTCAAATCTCTGTTGTCTAATTAGCTGGCATCTTTCAAAAATAATCACATGCACATCCACACTGCTACTTTGCAATGAGAAATTCACTATATTTGTGCTGAGTGTCAGGTAGCATCACTTGGTTTAGGCTTTTTTTTTTTTTTTTTTTCAAGACAGCCAGGGGCGTTTTTCTGGACTGGAAACATTAGTGGTTTAAGCCCAGGCTCAAGAATTTTTGATTTTCATGAGACATCTGGCTTATTTAAAATTAATTACAAGTATACAGGACATGTATCAGTTCTTTGTCCTGGTTTTGATTAAATACAAATTATTCTGACATTAAAAAAAGAAAGGTTGCAATAACTTTACGTGTTTTTTTGTTAGTAGTTAAAGCGAAGAATGGGAAGGGACAGAGTTTACAAATTAGGGAAAAAAAACATTTTGCTGAAGAGGATAATGGCATCCTTTGGGGGTATTTAAAGACATCTTAATTTCTGCTAAAACTGAAGTTTTTCTGAAATAGAGAAACTATGTTTACTAAGGGGCAAATACATCTTCTTCTCTTCTGTCATCATAGTAGATGTATAAGAGTTTAATAATACATGTAAGATAGTTTAATAGTAGATGTAAGATAGTTTGATGGTACATGGGAGAGAGTTTGATGGTATATGGGAGACAGTTTAATGCTATATGGGTGAGAGTTTGTTTGTCTGAGAGAGTTTGATGGTACATGTGAGATAATTTGTTGGTGTTTGTGTGAGACATAGTGATTATAGCAGTGTTTGTGAGAGGGGTTAGTTGTCTTTATGCAAGTGAATAGTTGTGTTTGTGTGAGAGTATATGTAGGCATGTGTGATAAATTGTAGGTTGTGTCTCATTGGGCGTCTCATACATTTACAAATTATTTAGCAAGTCTCAAATCTTTACGGGATAATTCATGTAATTTCTCAAATATTTCAAGTTTGAATGAATCGTTTAGTGTGAGGAGTATATATATATATATATATATATATATATATATATATATATATATATATATATATAGTATATTAGGAAACCATGTTCTAAATGTTATTTTAAAACCTTTGAAGTTACGCGTACACATCCTCCAAGGTAAATATAATTTACAGCATAATGAGCAAGGTGCTGCATTGGACAGAAATGGTACATGGCCTGTACTTGTATAGCACTTTATAAAGTCCAACGATCCCAAAGTGCTTTATACTACATTTAGTTATTCAGTCACACATTTACAGGTAATAAGCTACATGGTAGTCACAGCTCCTTAGGGGCAGACTGACAGATGTGAGGTTGCCATACATCGACCCCATCTGGCCCTCCTACCACGGCCAGCAGACACTGTAGGTGAAGTGTCTTGCCCAAGAAGAATCGAACCACCAACCCGCCTGTTACAGGACAAACTCCCTAACTCCTGCACCACTGTCACCCCGTGAAACAACCCAGAAAGGCCTTTTGATGAACAGGGACTACATTTTTAATGATACAGATATATTAACAATTAGAGAATAAGATGCTGGAGGTAAGTTAAGTTTATGGTTTATGGAAATGGCCTGAAGTGATTCAATGCACAGCTAGGTTTGACAGTCTGAGTTATCTCCAAGCTTACTTTAAGATGTCCTACAGGTTTCTATTTAAGTTAAATTCGTGATTCTACATAAGTTTCAGTCAAGCGTGGTAGGTAAAATCTAAAGTATTTGGTCAATCACAGTTAAATTATAGCGTGACAACAAGGAAATTAGCTTTTTATTTAAGGCTATTTAGTTTAGATAGATTTCCCATGATTAATTGACTTTTGTTAACTTGGGTTATCTTTGTCTGATATCAAAACTTGCTTGATGATTTGAAACATTTAACTACGTAAAAAAAAAAAAAAAAAAAAATGAAACTTTTAAGTGCAAGAGGAACTGGGTTGTCCTTTTGACCTGAGAACACGTTAAGATCTTCGAACATGAGCAGGAGTGCGTCACTGGGGAGATGGACACCTGGGTTTTCCTCCTTTACCTGGGTCCAAGACCTGAGCCCAGATAAGCATCAGAAACTAAATGGAGCAATTTTAGGCAATTAAAATCTCTTACTTGTGGTTTCCATATCCCAATTTTGATCTTCGTTTTATCACACCGCTATGCCTTTTTCAGCTTCAATGAAACAGCTGCACATCAGCACCCCTGTCATACTCATGCAAGATAAAACTGAACAAATGCAGCCACATATTACACAAAAGGTAAAATGAACATTTAACATCTCCACAAGTAGAAAAAAGATTAGAAAACCTCAAATCCCTAAAAACACTATTATGATTGGAATTTTGCACAAATATGTATGCGTCAAATTATTTTTTCCCGCTGTAAAAAGAGACTAACTGTAGAAGGTAAATACAAAGGTAATCTTTCTTTTTAACAAACACAAAGTTTGAGAAGTCTGCACTATTCACACACCGATTATCCTAGTTTGGATGAAGGGAGTGGGAAGATTTACAGTGTTTGGAGTGAGTACAGAGAAAAAAAAAATATGCCATAGGAGTATTTGGTATTTGTATTCAGATTGGCTGATCATGTCAGAGGTGTTTAGGGACAATAATGTTGGGAGCAACTGCAGACTGTGACTTTGCCAAAAGCGCTTTTTTTGCTGAAATAGTTGTTTGCCAAGATAAAATGAGGAATCTCATTACCCATGTCAGTTTTGTTCACTGATGAGACGCAAACGGCTCCAACTCAACAACTGCCAGGGGCAAGGAGGGAGTGGAGGAAATATACTAAACCTCCCAGACCCGTCACTTTATTCACATCTAAATGCAAACGTTTACTGTATAATTCCGCACGGCATGACAATCATTGTCTCGTCAGAGTAAAGGATGAATCTGAGTCGTGATCCGTTACCAAGATTGTAATCCCATTCAGCAAACATGTTGCACTCAGCAAATTCCCTGACTCACAACTGAACAAGCAACATGTTTGTGGGGTTTTCTTTCTAAAACCCTGAACTATTTTGTTTATGTCGGGCCATTTGGCTGCACTTTCTCCCTCCCTCTCTATTCCTCAGCGTTTCGCCTCGGCAACAAGCCCACCTGCAGGTTAAGTTGGTTTCCTTCTGGATATAAACAGGTGGCTTTGCCACTCATGCATCAACTCCTTCATGTCCTCCGAGTTTGGTGTATATGGCTGCAGGGTTTGGCTCTTAAATTGCCATTGCATTTAGATTAGCTGTTTATTGTGGCCTTGTTGAAGTAAGCAAGCGATCTGATGTGTCTGTAAGCAGCTTTAACCAAAATGCTATACCTCTATTCATTTTAAATCAACCATTGGGGCTCTGCTTACCTGAATAACTGGCTGCACGTTGCTTCACTTTGTTGTAATGCAACTGCAAGAATATATCCTTCTTTCCTTCTAAGACACCTGAATAGATATGATAATACAAACCAGTGGTGGAGTCAAGGCTGGTATTTCTGAGACCAAGACCATGACTGAATCTTTAGAATTACACTATTTTTTAGGACATTGTTGTTGTTTCTTTTCTAAAATAAAACACTTTACACCCCAAAATGTAGAAATGACTTTAAAAGGGATGGTTACTCAACCAGATCAGCGTACTGGTTGTAATAATTACAATGGTACCACTTTATATTAAGGTCCTTGTAATAAGCATTAGTTAATAGGTAATAAGACCTTAATAAGTGCCTACTAGATGCTTATCAACATTATTATTTGTTTAAAAGACTATATAAGCATTAATAGACTCCTTATGATGTTGTTAATAGCAGACTATAAGATATTTATAATAACTTTTAACAAACTTGTTAAGATCTTTATAAGTGTCTAATTGACAGTGTTACGTGTTTATAAGACGGTATATGAATTAATAGTATCATTACTTATGCCATTAAGTTATTAAATTGTGTCACACATTGACACACAGTCTGTGAACTGAATTTAGAGATTCAGTTAGTGTAAAAAGACAAAGCTTTAAGTTTCTGTTTTTGTTTAAAATTAGTTTGTTTAAAGGCAAATCAAGGTTTGAAGGTCTGATTTTAGAAACTATGACAAAAACATAATAGAACTAATGATTTCTAATATTACTCATAAGTGCTTTTTATGTAAAAGTAAGATTAACTGGCTTCATTTAGACTCATTGTGAGGAGGGTTTTCTGTGAGGTTGCTCGGATGATTCCCAGCTGGGCTCTATTTGGTTACTTAAATATTCTGCTAAGCAGCTCTCTGCTGCTGTGACCAATCAACACTTTTTAAGTCATTATTCATCCAGTCAGATTAATCCCTTATATCTGTCAACAAAAGTCACCCTGGGCTGTTTAGAGGTGGGCAGGTGCTAATGACACTTAAACATATTTCTTTACAATAAAATATAATTGTAGGTATGTTCATTTAAGGTATAGTGGACGATTATTTCCAGAAATGTAGGTAAGAAACACCCAAGTCCCTTTTTAAATAGCTGTGCATGGCCATCCATCAAAGTATCTCCCAAATACTCTCTGTTCTTACTTCTGTCTTCTGAGGCCTCTCTTCTCATAAACCTGTAGGACAGTTTTCTTCTTGCGACTCTCAGCCTTGTTCAAAGCATACGGTGAGATCAGCGGAGCTACAATGAACAGCTGGAACCGAAGCTCACTGGACACATAAACGCTAGAAGTTTGAATGCACAACATGGGGAAACAAACAAGGAGCGAGTGCACACATTGGCGCTGCGTGAGCACGTCAGAATGATTTGCATGTGGGACAACCAGTTGATAAGGTGATTCCCCAGAATACGAAGCCAAAAACAGATCGTCCACCATGCCTTCAAGTGAATTGGTGCAAACTCTCAAACCATCCATTTTAATTCCAGGTAGTAAGCTAACAAAACAATTAAAAAGCCAAAGGGGTGAAAACTTTTGAATGCCACTGTATAAGGTCCCTGGTTGTCGTCAATCTTTGGTTCATCTGCTCAATAAAGCGCTATGCAGCTGTATTATGTTCTGTGTAATTTTACCCTCATTGTCTGGTTTTATTTAGTTTCATCATATTCGGTTCACAATTTGAATATTTCTGGACCTTGGAGTTTGTTTTTGTAAGCTTATTTTTTGTAACATTAAGCATATTTAGTTTTGTTCCACCTCTGCCTTCCCTTTTCCTGCATTGGGTTCATCAATCCTCCTTTACGATAAAGGGTTTTACCTTTTGATGTTGGATAATGGGACAGAAATGGATGAAGAGGTTAATTAAGGATTCAGAAGTCTGGCCTATTAAAATGCATTTCCAGATTCTTATGGACTTAACTTTTAAGCCACAAATACGTGCCATGTACATACACAAGATCTTATGCCAGTTTTGATTTTCTATAAAACGACCAGCAAATTTAGAAGAAACAGATCTGCACCATACAGCAGTTAAATATTAAAACATGTTTGTAAAAGGATACAACTAACTTAGCCTATTTAACTGTTTGTGTAAGAAATAGTATTTCACTGAGAGCAGCTAAGAGTACAGGGAATCTGATTGAACTGGGAAACTCAAGCCTGTTTGCAGTGAAAAAAACAAGTTTTAACAAAGTTAAAGTCGGATTATGTGTCTCTCTTCCTGCACGTTTGTCATTGTGTAAGTGAAACTACTTCGACTATCCTCTTACAGCTAACGATTGGGTGGAAAAGAGAACCAAAACAAAGACCAGGCTGAGTTTTCAAGTTAAGATCATCAAAGTACCCTTGAAAACGTTTGATTTGACAGGTAAAGGGAAGTTTAGATGTGGTCAAATTATCAGCCAGCCTCTGTTTCTAAGCAACGCAAATAAAGCAATTCCTTCAAAATATGAGATTAAGAATTTCAGCAGGAAAGCATGAGGATCTATGCTAAAACCTTTTATTTATCAACTGATTAAATGGTGACTAATAAGGGCAAATTATACTAAAGGGCTGTAGATTTTAGGTAAAAAAAAATAATAATTTAGGTGTACAGAACTACACAATATTCATTTTAGCTTCATGAATATAGAAAAGTCTTTATTTACATTTATTTTAATTGTGTTGATATTTTTTTGCAATTGCAGTAAAGTATTATTTAATTACTTTTATATACATTTTACCTGTGTTGCCAATAACTATATAAGATGTTGGAAAGGTTTTAATTGCCTTATGAAGCCAGTTGATCATTTTTAGGTATTTTCTGATTGCAAGAGATAAAAGTTATCCAGCAATATTTCAGTGGTAGATTGGTTGTCTTTTTCCATCTAGGAGTCTGTGTTATCTTTGCAGGCTTTAAGGCTTGCTTCCCATGAGTTCAACGGCATCAGTGACTCAAGATTCATTTGAAGTAATTGTATTTCTGTTCTACAAATTTAAAAATAGCGTTTTCAGATCAATCAGACAACAACTGACAAATTGTATTCAAAGAAGGCAACGTAGATGAAAGTAATTCCACCGGTGGATTAATGAAGCTTGAACGTTTTTATGTCCGTGACGTTGTAGTCTTTGTATATTTCTGAATAATCCTTTCTTGATACATTTTTTGCATTGTGTATTTATACATGTGCATATAAAATAAATTATCACATTTGTGCTTTCCACATTGTCATTGCTGTCAAACAGTGAACCAGATCGTTGTGTTTTCGAATTCAGTATTTCACAGCTGGTGAAGGTGCATTATCTCTATATTCATTTTATAATGGATTTCCTAAAATGCTGCTTCAAACCTCATGGTTTACATGCGTTTCTAGCTTTTACCAATACCAATCTTTTTTTTTTTTCATTACTATAAATTATGTTTGTCACTGTCACGACCAAATTTCCCCATTGCAGGGCAATAAAGGAATTTGTTACTTTACCTTATCCTCCAAATACAAACACAGGTGGCTGTGCACATATACAATAGTTTTAACAGTCTTGACAAATAGAGGAAATATGCACCTTTAGTACCAAGCGACATTAACACGGATGACCTTAGTGTCATATTACAGCTTTGCTAAAATAGGTTCAGGGAAAGAAGACTAGCATAGGGAAACCTTCATAGATGAAGGCCAGAATACATTGTGTGGAAATTATCCATTTTGATGATTTTTGAACATAACAGACTCATTCTGACTCACCATATTGCATTACCTTTAAATAATTGCCGTTGTTTTCTTTATTATTCAATTCAGCTGTCTTTATTGCACTTCACAAGTAAGATACTTTTTAAATAATAAAAAAAAAAAACTAAACCAATTTGCTGTAACACAAAACACTTAAGTTTTTGTTAATTCCTGCTTTGAAAAGCTTTGTTCTTGTCTACTTTAGAATTATTTCTCAAACTACATGAGCAACGGATCACAATTTATCCCATAGTCCTTTCAGGTGAACAGTGTTCAAAGTGATACTTCACTACTGGAATATTATCTCCCGGCGTTTTTTAGCTCATGAAAGTGTTCTGGATGGAATCAAAGTAAACGTTTTCTGTCTCATTTTCTCAGTCTCTGAAATCATTGTGGAGAATTTTAGCCCCCCTCTTCCTTACAACGTTGCTTCGGTTTTATTGACGCCTGCAGGAATTTGGTTCTGCGTGTCCCTTTTTAGGTCCAACCACAGCAAGTCAGTCAGTCTGATGTCCGAAGTTTGACAAGCCCATTCAAGCAGCTTGATTCTTTTTCTTTTCAGCAAGTTTGCTGTGTATCACTTAGGCAGCTGTTAGAGATGCTATCCACTCTTACTCACTCTCCTACTACCTCTTGCTCCTCTCCAGTAATGCATTATGTGCAAATATTGCTACCATTAACCATGTTCTCCTTCTTTTTCTCTTCATATAAGTTACATATGGCTCTCTGCTTCGATGAAGCCACCAGAGCTATTACTGCCATTAACTCTTTTGCATTTTCTTTACCATGGATAGTATTCATGGATCAGTGCTTCAGTGCTTTTCTTACAGTATAAATGCTCTGTCTTTTAAAAGGTCCAGTCCGTAGCAGCAGATGGCCACACACACACACTGAGCAAGGTTCTTGTGTGAACGTTTCTTTCTGGTAAAACAGAGTTCTCCTTTCAGCTGTTGCCACATGCTCTGTCAGGAGACAGGATTGCTGCAACGTCAGTGACTCGGTGCAATCAGCTGGGTTTTTTTTGATAGAAAACATTTTAACAAATGAAACGTCAAACTGAACCCAACTTCATTGTTTTATAACTACAGTCAAATTGAAATGTAATTAAATCTGACCTAATCCTAACCCTGAAATTATTCTTATAAACAAATCGGATCTGCTCTTTTTGTAAAGAGCCTTACCTCCTGACATTGTGAAACGGCGCTGTGAAAATAAAATGAATAGAGATATATTGGGCTCTGTTTTTGGATTCTTCTCCTGTGGACGCTTCAAGCTTCTGCTCTTGGATCGTAAAATTATTTGGTATAAAGACATTTATGTTTGACTTTAATAACTGCAGCCTGTCCAGATCCAGCGGCTGCAAAACAAGTCCAAATAATCAACCCTCCACTTTTGGCAAGACATCTCAACTTTTGCTTGAGCTAACTAAAGGACATTGGTTGTAGATTCCGTAGGTTGTTGCTGGTTTATTCAGACACAACGTAGCAAACCCAAGTGATCTGCACTGTTTTAAGAAGAACATTTTTTTTTATTTCTAACCATTCCATGCAAGTTTTCGTCATAGACTTTAACATGTAACATGCTAACTGAGGGCTGTAGAGTCTGAGGTAGAGCTCTTGGTTTTGAGTTGATATCACTTTGACCATTGTCTTATCTTGGGTTAAATTTACTGTACTTAGATTTTCCCTTCAAGGAGGATTTTTCGAAAATATGTTCAACTTGGGAATAATTATTCTTATTGTAGAATGATGGACTCATTATTTGAAAATAACCCCTGTGTGTAATATTCTGGGTTCTGTTCTAAGTTATTTCACCCTCCAGTCTTTGGTTCTCTGGCTACTTTGAGTTTTGTCTTGTCTAGATTCTTGTTTACTGTTTTAGTTTATCCTGTTATGTCTTCATCAGCTTTTTAGTTTAGGTTTGGTTTTTGATCTGTTCTTGTTTTGAGCTTCAGCACTGATGTCTGGTCTAATTACTTACTCTGCACACCTGCCTAACTTCACCCCTGCTGCAATCACCTCTCACCGGTTTCACCTGCTTCCACCTCCATATAAACTGTTGAGACCAGACATCAGTGCCAGGTCGTCTTGTTGAGTATGGGTGAGTCTCCTCCTGCAAGTTTTTATTTATTGGTTTGCTTTTGGATTTTTGACCCCTTGTCTCCAGATATCTGAGCCACCCTGTTTCTGTCTGTTCCTGCCCTGACTGCCCAACTGGACTGTTTTGTTTCTCTGCCGTTTTTGGTGCAACAGGCTTTTTGGATTTTGCCTCTGTTTTTGATTTCTGTTATAAAAGATTCTTCTTTTTAAAGAAACCTTTGCTGGTCTGTCTGAATTCTGGGTCCGCTTCCTCTGCTCATTGCACTGCGAGTCGTCCTAGATTGCAGAACAACAGAAACTTCTTCGCATACGCCACCACTGACGCACACACCTGTACCCTTGAGTGCAGCAAACTGCTAAAATTGAAGTTTTTACAAAGACGGTTAGACTTGCTGATTGTTTAATCAAGAGCATTTGATTGGCAGCACCTGGCTGCTACTTTCCTCATAAATCATATGGAAGCAGTAAATGGCTTTATAGCATTCATACCCTCTCCAACCTTTAAAATCTCTTGAGAACTCATTTAATCTGACAAACCTTCCTCTTGTTACATACTAACATACAAAAGCCACTATTGTCCTGCAGTTTTCTTCTCGTTTTACAAGAAGGCACATATTTTTTATTTATTTTTTTTAACAAAAAGGCACATATTAAGTACACGTTCTTATAGAAAACATTGAGACCCTGTACTCATAGACAGCCATGTATAAAGCTTATTACTCTGACCATTTAATAGCTCGTGAAATGTTTAAAGTAGTATTTTTATTTTGATAATTGTAACTTTTTCACACACACTTATTTTGCTATATGGAAAATTCTTCCCTTTGCAACAAACAGCCCACACTTTGTTAGTAAAATATGAATAATCCTCACCCAGCAGCGAAAAACAAGAGCGCACACACACGTTTAACAAAAGGTCAAGAATATTGTTGTCTTTAGAAAACCTGTGCCCAAAGTTTTAGTCCCAAATATTTTTTGTTCAAATACTGACAAATGCACTTTTCCCCAAAAAATATTTAGATGAAAAATAAAATACAAAAAAACCCAAAAACTTTCTATTACACTTCTGGCTTTTGTTGTGTTAGCACAGCAAGATAATCCTTTTTTTCTTTTGTACTTGAACGTTTGACTTGCCTTTCTTTTTCTTTTTTGTACATCCCAATGTAAAACTGTTCTTCGCTTATCTGTGTATTACCAGTAGCTGCAGTGGTAATAGAGGTCAATAAAAGCTAGGGTTATAAAAAAAAAAGATATATGAGGGAAAATGTGTACTACTTTATTTTTATATATTTTAAGTATCAAATACCTTAAGGAATTATTCGAAAAAAAGTGTTTTCTATTTGTGTTTTTGTAGAACCTCCTTATAAAAGACAGTTAAATGGAAATTGTCACAACTGTGAAGGGAAAAAGGTTCCCAATTTGGTAATTGTCCACTTTGGGCAGCAATTATAGTCAAGTGTAATCCATATTAGTTCGGTCTGATCTAAAAAGCTTTGTAAAAACTAAATTTATTTCAACATTATCCTTCTGCTTCGTGTGCTCCCATGTGCTCAACTCGCCTCCTAGATGTCTTAGCGTATAGGTTACCACAAAAAACATGAGCTTCGCTGGCATTTTGTAAGACCTGTGTATCTGTAAACCCTTTGCTTTCAGAGCATGGGAATAAAATGTGAAATAAACATGAACCGAGCAGATAACAGAGCAGTCAGACAAGGTGACCCAAGAGAACAAGGCTGTGTTTGGAAGATACGGAGATCAGTGAGGTCATCCATGACGGCAGACTCTTATTGTTCAAACTGCTTTTTTCCCCCCAATTTTTATCCAGTTGGTGAAATAAACTCATAATAAACTGCATACTTTGCACACCAGTGACACATTTGATACAATATGTAACACTGATACTTTCTGATCTCTGTTTACATTATAATGACCCTTTTCTAAATGTATTATTTAACAAATTTAAGTATAATTCTATCAGGCATGCAATGTTTGGCTTGGACAGAACAGATTAGGTCCAGTATTAGGCTAGTTGGCTTCAGATAGAAGAGCTTATGCAATTAAATATGCTTAAAGGGCACAAATATCTGATTGAAAGCACTCTTAAACCATCTGTGTAATTGAGAAACATGTTGCTGGTAATGTGCAAGTTTCCCATCCACACTACTTCTGGGTTCAATTTGCAAAAAATAAAACAGAATAATTCATGGATACAGATCAGCACCTAAATATTTGGAGCAAAATTTAAACTCTCACTAGGAGCAGTAGGATTTTCTATTTGATCTCTGCCAGCTTTTTAAAAATCTTTTAACTTTTCACCTTCATTCACTTGCTTGGAAAAGTATTGCTATATTATGAACATTTTCAAAAAAAATCACATTAGGTAAAATGCAATGGATATTATCATGATTGTATTTGATAGAAAAGCAAAAAGTGATACATAATTTTGAGGCTGAAGGATATTTTGTTTTGCAAAAAATAATAATTAACAAACAAAAATCTGAGAAGTATAGCTTGCGTTTTTATGGAGCCATCCTTACCTCCAAACAAAGTCAAAGTTCCAACTGGCTTTTGAAGTCACTGTGTGCGTAATTTATCCTCAGCATAAAACCATCTGCTTTCTGAAGGCCTCAGAGCTTTGTTAGAGAACATTAGTGAACAAAGAGCATCGTGAAAACCAAGAAAGGCAGCTGACAGATCAGGTGATCCGTTGTGGAGAAGTTCAAAACAGAGTTAGGTCATGAAACAATACCCCAAGCCTTGAAGATCTGTCAGAGCGCTGTTCAATCCATCATCTGAACTCAGAAAAGGTACGGCATAACTGAAAACCTGCCAAGACTTTGCTGGAAGGAAAGGAGAGCGTTAATAAGAGGAGCAGCCAGGAGGTGCCTTTGCATAACTCTGGAGAAGCCGCAGACATTCACAGCTAGGGTGGGAAAACATGTCGACAGAATAACTGTTTGTCATGCCCTTTATACAGCTGGCTTTTATAGAAGCGAGAGTTGGTCAGCTCCTGAATCATCCGGGTCAATGATTCAAATAATCATACTCAAACAGGAATCATGGGTTCAAGGTCAACATCTAACTGCAGGTTCTATGCTTGGTAACGCTGCCTAAATAAAGCCAGTAAGCAAAAATAACACCTTCTACAGAGACCAGCTTTTGTGATTTATGTAGAAATTTTCTGAAAGAAATCTGTCTTGGGGTAATCTGACACCTAGTGTCTGTTGTTTCTTAATTTTGTTTAGTTATTGTAACTCAGTTTGTTCTCTTTTTTCTTCTCCATCCATCCATCCATTCTCCGAACCGCTTTATCCCTCATGGGGTCGCGGGGGGTGCTGGTGCCTATCTCCAGCGTTCACTGGGCGAGAGGCGGGGTACACCCTGGACAGGTCGCCAGTCTGTCACAGACTGTCTTTTTTTTGTCTTTTTGTCTTTTTTTCTTCTTTCATTGCTAATAATTGTGTGTAACTATCTGCATTTGCCACTGTCACACCCAATTTCCCCGTTGTGGGACAGTAAAATTTAATGATACACATACTCCCTCTGACTGGTTAGTTCACGCATCAAACCCATTTGAAGGAACTATACCTGAATTTATTTTTGTCTGGTTAAGAAAAACACTTTTTATGCACTGCGTTTTGAGTTAAAAGGCGTAATTTAATAGTAAAAATTGACTGATTGCGTGATCGAGCGAGTCCAGGCTTTTATTTTTGTAAGAATAAGCAGCAGAACAGGGACAACCAGGGACAACTTTTCTCGGCCAATGGCACGACGAGGTGTGGGGCCATTGCTAAGCAGCAGCTCCTCCAGCTCGTGCATCTCAGGGTATGTAAACAGAAGCACACGGCATGAATATAAGTGTTGACTATTCACATAAGAGAATATCATTTAGCAGAGACGTAGCCATTTATGTCAAAGGAAATTAAGAAAAGTCCCTCAACGAAGCCTTGTTTCTTCCAGAGGATTGTGCATGAGCTTGAGGTGCATGTCTAGTCTATCGCATGTCGAGGGTTTGGGAAAAAAACAATTGGGGGAGGGGCTTACAGATCAAAGCAAACTCTTCTCCTCACTCATGGTTCGAATTTGTGCAGAATCAGGAATAGTTCCTTTAACTTAATTTTGGTATGCTGTTAAACACTTGTCTCCTGCCTACCCTCGCTTGCCCTGAGACATGTGTGCACTAGATTCATAAAAGTTTTATGTCACTTTTATGAGTCAGGAATGTCTGATGACCTGAAGTTTAAGCCAGGAAAGCCTCATGCATACAAATCCGCACATACCTTCTTTAGTGATATCCTGCTTTATTCAAAAGATGACTCAATGCGGTGCATAAGGGTCAGAAAAACATAAAGAATATATTACTACTATTATAGTAATACAATAGCACTGACTGTAAGTGGTAAAGGAAAAACACAGCAATAAAAAGTGGTTTGCATTCCAGCTAAATTGATATCTTATGATTGGATTGTCCCTCTATTGCTTCTCTTAAGGAAAACAGTGAAACGCTTGATTGTCTTTTCCCCCCAATAATAAATGAGTTGAGAAGCATTACAGAAATTGCTACATAATAAAACATAGGATTGTACATGTAGGAAAATAAGTTATTTCAACACAAGTCGGCAACATCTGCTTGTCAACCTAGGTTTTGGTTCATATGGATAGAAATGACAAAGTTTATTTTGATTTTTGCCTTTTTATCACTCTTTTATCACTTCTAAATTTAAATATCAAACAAGGACAGCCTGAGTAAATACTAGTTCTCTTTTTCAAATGATGGTTTGATTTATCACAGGGAAAAAAAAGGCTAATCAAATCAATCTGGTCCCACATGAAAAAGTAATCACCCCTTTGGTAAATCATTAAATGTTTGTTATTACCCAAATTGCCTTTAAAAAATTAAACTTAGTTAAATTTAACAAACCACCCCAGGCCTGCCTATACTACCAGATTGATAGAATAAAGAAATCCCTTAAACTGGGCCCACCTAACAACATGAAGTAGCCTAAACACTTTAACATGTGAATGTGTTGGTTTGCCAAAATATTTATTGTAATAGCGGCTTAAATCAAACAGCTGCTTGTTTTCTAAGCAGAATAACATTCTAACGGCTAAAACCAAAGTTACCTGGACACATCCTGTCATCCTCTTCCTGTCGTTATTCTCCTCAATCACCTGCGTTCCATTGTTGTCATCCTGGATCCTGGTCAGCTTCCTTACATCAAATTAACTGTTTAAACTGTCTCATGAATGTGTTGCATGTGGGTCAGAGGCTTAGACAAGAAAATGACAGACAGTGGAAAAAGTAAAACTATATCTGTTTCTCTCTGATCTCTGAAGATGCTGTCAGCTTGGGAACTTACATTCCAGAAATCCCTGAAGACTAAAACACCGACAAGATCTTTAAAAGAAGCACTTAATAAACATCTGAATTTCCCAGCTGGAGTTGAGACTCGTTGGACCGACATATTCCAATCTGGTATTGTACAACTTTAAGGGGACAGGAGTGCCAACGCATGTGGTCTTCTACTCCTGCGGCTTGACAGAGTGCGTTTCATATGCCAGGCAAGCGGTTATTTAAGCTACTATTTCCATTCTATCACCTTAAACCATTTTATCCAAGTTTCTCTGCCGTCAGAGAAGCCTGGGTTTGTTGTTTTTAGTGCCGTTCTCTGTAAACTCAGGAGACATTTGAGTGGGGAAATCCCAGTAGATGAGCAGTTTCTGAAACACTCACAGAACCCCATGTGGCTCCGACGACTACTGAATATATGTTATAGTACAAAAAAAAAATTCATTTTAAAGGAGGAAGGAAAGGTTGAAAAAAAAAACATTTACACATGAAAATCCACCAGGAGAGTCTGGAAAGGTGTTCCCAAGTCAGCCACAGCGGCGCATGACGTGTATTGACTGCGTGTCATGGCGATGGTGTTCTGTTTATGCCTGTGGGCAGGTCTGCATGACTCAGCTCTTGACTGCAATCAGCTGTTGTGCTGCTGAATATAGTTCCTCCCTGTCTCAAGAGCTATAAACCTTCAACTGTATGCAACTTTTTTTTTTGCTTTTGTTCCAATACATCTGAGAGATCATTTCTTATGATTCGACTCCCTTAAGATGCTCTCTAAAATCATGCCAGACTGTTCAAAAGAACTCACACTGATGCTGGCCTATTTCAGTGACAAGCTCATCAAGGGAGCAGCATTTTCTTCTTCACTTTTTTTTTTTTATCTTTTACAAAACAATGCTTCACTGCAGTGGTCCAGCTGGCCGAGATTCAGATCTTTTCTGGGCTGTGGGTGAGCAAGACTGGATCCCTCACAGCACTTTGAAGCTGATCCTCGTTTTGTATAGGCATAAAAGAGGGATTCCCCAACTGAACCACTGATCTCAGAGAGAGTGGATCTTATCCTGTTCTCTTTTTGCCGCTACTCGAGCCGAGATATCACTCAAGTCAGACTGCTAGATACAAAAACAAAGAAAGTTTTGGGGGCTATGCGAAAGCACATAACGCTGGCTTAGTATGCCTAAAGGATGTTTTCTGATGTGTCATCACTGTCCTTCTCTGGAAACCTTCACCCGGTTCAACCCCACATTAGGCTTGTTTTGAAAGATCACCTTATTACAGAGAATTTCACCAGAGGCTATCCTCTGACACTCTTTTTATACAGGAGAAAATTAGCACTTTTTTTCCCCCAAAAGCAACTTTTAATGCCAAGTAATTATAGATGGAAGTGTGCGGCAAGGACAGCGGGCTCTCTATTTCTGTCTGTGGAGGCTGCAGGAACCAGCAAAGCCCAGCGGCCTGCTTAGGTTCCACCAATGCAACATTTGGATGCTGAAGAAATTGAAACAATACAGGGACATGCAAAAACAATGGAATTCTGTGAAAATAAATAAGAAGAAATAGACTTGAAATATTTCAAGTCTATTGTAATTTTCGCTTACATATAATGCAAACCCTCCACCAGATTTCTATTGGTTATTTTTTTTTCACACACTCAAATCTTTTAGAATAAACTGGGTTTTAACAACATTTCTTGGTTCAATTTCACATTGCCACTCCTAGGCCTGAAGACTGGCAGACCTGTTCAATCAAGAAATCAATTTAATTCAACCTGTCAACAACATGAATGAGTTAAAATATCCCAATAACCAACACATCTTGCCCCACATTGAAGAAAAAGTACAGGTAAGAAGCAGCAGTCAGTGTTATTTTTAATTTTGGAAAGTATTTTTAAATTCTTTAGGACCACAGCGTACCACAACCATTAACTAGAAAACAGGAAGCAGTGATGATGCTTCCCAGGAGGGATTGACCTGTCAAGGTTACTCAAGGAGGTCACAAAAAAATAACAGAACAACATCCAAGTCTGTCAGTGTTCATGACTCAACAATAAGAAAGACACTGGGCAAAAGGGCCTCCAAGGTCCAAACCACTGCTGACCAATACAATCAAAAAGAAAGACTTGTATCATATTTTAGCTTCTTCACCGTGGTGGCTGCATTAGAACCTTCAACATCTGTCCTAAGTTTTGGTGTGATGACAGCATTCTAGATCTCTCCCTTTAGAAGGTTTCCGGGTCCATCCCAATGGGAGGAGAGGCTGAGGCAGCTCGAGAAATTACTAAAAGAGACAATACAGACCTCAAGGCCTGGGAACACCCTGGGATTTTATCCAGAATAAGTCAAGGAGCATGGCCTTCATGCTTAGGGGTTTTAGACACCACATCAGCATTTACTCAGTTATTGTAACTGACATGAAAAAATGTGATTGGTTTCAATCTTGGCAGTATCAAATAAAAATACCCATTAAACGGCGAGCATTTGACTCTAACCAAATTCACCAGTTGAGGTGCTCAAGTCAAAAATGCTTGGTTCTGTGCTTTAAATGTTATTTTAAAGACCACACACATTTACTCTGATATCTCAAGCGGATCCATAAGAAGTCGACATGCCAGGGGGTGCTCAAGTCCTTTAGAGCTTTTGGATCCGTCCCTCTGCAACACTGGGCCCCACTGGCTGCACCGAGCTGTGAAGCTCTATGTTCGCAATAATCAGTTAGACATGATCGTTCTTTAAAGAGTAATATTGTAAAAAAAAAAAAAAAAAAAGCCTGATTCCCTTACCAGTAAAATTCTGTTATAAACATTTGTGTCTATACCCTTAGAGATAGGGTGAGGAGCTCAGTCATCCAGGGAGGACTCAGAGTACAGCCGCTGCTCCTCCACGTCGAGAGGAGCCAGTTGAGGTGGCTCGGGCATCTGGTTAGGATGCCTCCTGGACGCCTCCCTGGTGAGGTGTTCCGGGCACGTCCCACCGGGAGGAGGCCCAGGGGAAGATCCAGGACACGCTGGAGGGACTATGTCTCCCGGCTGGCCTTGGAACGCCTTGGGATTCCTCCTGAGGAGCTGGCCCAAGTGGCCGGGGAGAGGGACGCCTGGGCCTCCCTACTGAAGCTGCTACCCCCGCGACCTGACCCCGGATAAGCGAAAGAAGACGGACGGATGGTCTATACGGGGTCCGAAATTAACACTCGTCAGACGCCAAATGCGAGTAAATTTTCCGTTTGGTGAGTACATTTCAGAGGGCTCACAACTACATGTTAAATGTTTGTAACACATAAATTGTGATTTTCAATCATCATTTGGGTGGATGCTTCTATGTAATACTATGCTGTGTGCTTGTATGACAACAAACGCGCACGTACACAAGCATTTGCACACATGACGGGAGAACGACAGCAATTACGTCACGTTCGTTTGCTAACAACTACTGTTTATCTCAGGCTAATTACATAGCGGGATTATGTGGCAATATTTATCAGGAATCACTCAGACTTACTTTGGCCGGTAAAAAAATATGCTTGGCCGATTGATTTTTACGTCTACTGGCCAACTTGGCCGATCAAGCAGGAGGTTAATTTCGGACACTGTCTAAATATCTAGGTCTGCCAGAATACTAACAAGCTCAGGAGGCTAAATCCTTATGAGGCGCATTGACATTGGGTCCGGTCCACCAACATTTATTTAAATAACGATCATCTGAAATTGCAACACGCATGCTCAACGCACTCCAAGCTGTGGGGCGCAAATACTACGGCCCCAGATTCGCACACGTTACGTTTACGTTCTGCCGGATAGTGTGCGACCATCTAGTGTTGGTTGTCCCTGCTAGCTCATTAAAGGATCAAAGTGAATCATTTCTGTTCAATAAATGAACATCATGAGTGAGCCTGTATTTGTGACTTTATGTATAAAAGATTTATTACATTTTGCCTATATAAAATTAAATTTCTAGTGTGGTGGTTTAAGTGGTTTAATTTAAAACTGATCAATGTCAGGTTGTATGCATCACAAGAAAAATAGTTGCCGCTAGTAGGGGTTGTGTTTTTGTGCCCCACTTAACTTATGCCAGAGACACCACTGCACACTACACCTGAATCATTTAAAGGTTCATTACACCCTGCCTCTGCAGAGCTGAAAGGTACGTTTGAGAAGAGATGGATCCAAAAGCTGCCGAATAACAGCTCTCGAAGACTGGACTTGGACCTCCTTGCTATAGACACATATGTGTGGCTGTAAAAAGTAGTGAGGCGCAGTTCATGTTGTCTTTTTTTACTTAATAGTCTACTTAAGATTCCCACCCATTATTGGGTCTTAAACTGTTTATGCATTTTGTTTTGATGGAAAATGCACAGTGCACTTTTTCTGCTATTTCTTTTTCCTTTTTGCTTCCAAAGGAGCACAAGATGTGTTGGACAAACACTAAGTCAGACTAACCAATAAATGCGTAAAACAAGGAAATACAAAGAATTCTGAAATAAATAAAGTGCTGTGTAGGCGACCTGAGGGCTGAGTGCTTAGAGTTCGTTCCACATTGACATAAACACTCCCAGCTGAGTTGCAGCCAGTTTGAACCTTTGCTGCAATCAATTCCCCAGCTTTTATTTGTCACTCTTTTTTAGAGCAAGGACAAAAATCCTACTAAAAATAAAAACTTTCCTTCGGCAGGACTAAAAATTATATACCTGCTGTTTTGTTCCACATGATAACATGAACTCAATTTGTTGCTATTTGTCTAAACTTATAAAAACTAAGAATTAAATATTGTGCTCTGTTCATTGGGTGTTAGAGGGAAGGGTGCTTAGAAGAAAAAATGCATTCACATCTTCAGGATATATTTATAAGAAAAAAAATCAAAATAAAAGTATGTCTACTGTATGTTATACAGTATGTCTGTATAATATGATTGAACTTGACTTTGTAAAGTGCCTTGAGATGACATGTTTCATGATTTGGCGCTATATAAATAAAATTGAATTGAATTGAATTGAATTGAATTCTATAATCTTCCTTCTCTTCATAATTATTGTAGTAATTTAGGCCGGTCTATCACATAAAATCCCAGCAAATTACATTAAAGTCTGTGGTTGTAATGTGACAAAATGTGAAAAAGTATAAATATTTTTTGCCTAGGATTGTGTGTTCTGAAGTCAGAACAGATTGTTTTGCAAAATATAAATTTAATTTCAAATCCACACAGTACCAGCATTTCAACCTGGAAAGATTCACACAGACAAAAAAGAGGAAATTAGAGGGATTTATTGACATAAATTAGAAAAGTTAATTGGCTCTCGGACCCCGGCAGAGGACGTGAAAGCTGTGAATGTCTATGAGCTTTGAGGTTCATTTAGGATTAGGATTAGTGAAGCCTTCCCCCGGGGTCCAGACACTGGTGGTGGAGGTCGTAGGGGAAAAGTAGTCAGGTAAAGCTTCAGAGCATGAATGAGGAGACAAGGTGAAGGAGGGGCGCCTTATAAGCAAAGTCTTGTGAGATGGAATTATGAGGTCCTGGTGCAATTGGCTGGCGCTCGGATACTTGACAAGGCAGTCAGTGGAAGCATGTCCACCGGGGCAGTCTTCCAGCTTTAACTTTCATTTAAACTTCTTAAAGTTTTTCTTCAATTAAATAAAACATCTATTTTTATTGTGACTGTGTACATCTACCAAATGGAGAGTGAATTTATGTGATCAATGAAGTGAAATTAATGGTGCAATCTTCACCAATCTATCCAGCTTTTTGAAACATCCTATTTGCTTTATTTATATTCTGGATTCACATGAAACATGCTCTAAAGATATGGAATAATTTTAGATCAAGTCCAGAAGATGATTGCAAGTCACACTTATTTTAAAGTTTGCAGTTGTTTGCCCGTCTGCCACAAACACACCACATACAGTGAATGCATTGAAAGAGAAAACAGTGTATTATTATTATTATTATTAGTATTATCATTATTATGTCATTGCATGATAACTCCAGGTCCTAACCTGAAGAAGCACTCCTCAAAACAACAGGCTGACTGAAGGAATCTTGTCATAATGTTGCTCCTAAATCAATTGGTCCAGCTACCTGTAAAAATATAAAGGAAAAGGGAATTCTTTTATAAACGATTCAATCTGAAATAAAAAAAAACAAACAAACAAAAAAACATTAAAGATTAAAATATACATAAACATAACATAAAATCATTTAAATACTTACGTTTCAATTTACCAGTTACAAGTAGTCAAGTCTATATCATAGTAAAGTGCAAATATACCTGACTGAAAAAGAAAGGTGCGCGGTTAACTCCATTTTCTGAATAAAGGGGGTCAGTTGCCACCTCCTCTTATTCACCATGCCCCAACAATTTATTTGATAAGAACAATAATTTGTGAACATATCAGGCAGACTTCACTAGAGGAGAGGAGGAATTTGCCATCTGGTACAACCCTGATTATTATTTTCCAGTTAGCATTATTCATTTTACAAAGGCAGCAGCAAAGCAGGTAATTTCCTCTTTTTTCCACCTGTGCAAAAATTAGCACCAGGTTTTGGCAGGCGGTACTTTTTCCATTTACGTGTGTGCAAACATCTCTAGTCTAAGCATATGAAACTGTTTGCGCTGGATGTTATTTACATGACTTTTATCTTGGCAAACCGCTTTAGTGTAGGCAGAGAGAAAGAGAAAGAGAGAGACACTATTTTCAGGGTTAAACTGTGTTAGAAGCAGGACTGCTTTAATGTCCAAGCTCAGAATAAGAAGCTTTCTCTCATACCCATTCCAACTGTTGTAAGAAATAGGTGGAAATGATTTATTTTGTCACCGATGTGCTAGCTTCCTACATTTCAACTAGCGCCACAAAAGATGTTGCCACAGCGTCTTATTCCAGTGCCCATTATAAGGTCCCCATGATACCTGCCTTTTGTGTAAAAGTTGCCATAAACACAATATATATTGCCTCAACGGGAACAACTTGAACTGCAAGAAAGTTTTACCTTAAGGTGGGTGCGATCCAGTTCACAGTCCTCATGCAGGCTTGCATTAAACTGGAAGGCTTGAAAAAAAAAAAAACACTCGAGACAGCATGCAGGGAGACATATGATGTGTAACTTGGGAGATAAGAACAGAGCGCAGGATGTAAACCAGTCAGCAAGCATCACAGAGACATTTCCGTTTAAACTCGGAGAATAAAGGAATACAGTGGGAACAAAACTGCCCAGAGGCAGCTGCATGATTTTTTAAATACTAGACGTTAAACTCGTCAGATGTTCTGTAGAGATTCAAGTTGTGATGTACATGCGTGTGTGTGTGTGTAATTGAGTGAATAACGCAGTGAGTAGACACACAACGACGCAGGTTTAATTAGAGGTGGAAATATTTATTACCGGTATGAGTCTGTGTGTATTACTACATTACTTGGAGCACCTAGCTACTGTTTTTTATATAGCAAACTACTGTTTTTTTTTAGATAGAAATTCTGAAAGGAATTATATAAAATGGATGAAAGCTGATGCTTCATTAGGGCTGGTCATCTTTAATATCATCCCCAATTGTTTCCATAATTAACAATCTGTATCAGTAGTTGTTCATTTGCACAATATTCGATGCTGGAGTTTATGATTTTTTAAATTTATTTTATTTTGATGACTAGTACAGAGGAGGAAATTCTTGAACTAAAGATGTGGCTAGATTAAATGCCAGGGATTCATGGGTCAGAATGAAAAGCCCCAAATTGGGTCAATGGCAACAAGAATGCCTCATATTGGACAGTGCCTTAGAAAATTTATAACAGGGCTAAACTTTCAGATTTTGTATCATTACAACCATACATTTTTATGTATTTCCTTGGGACCGAAACAAAGTAGCACATAAATGTGACGAAGGAAAAACAGTGTGTGGATTTCAATATATTTTCAATACATAGTCATAAAGTGGTGTGCATATCTTTTCAGACCTTTGTCTCACAGCCCTAAATAAAATCCAGTCCCTCTAATTAATGATACTCATGATAAAACTACATTCTAATTTAAAAGTGTCTTTGAAAACACTCAAGCTACTGTATGCACAAGCCAATAAAACAAGAGCATAAAAATGATGTACAGAATAAGATTAAACAATGCAATTAGAAATTGTGCTATCTTGAAGAGGTGAATCTAGATCTGAACAGAGGAAGAGAGCCAATGTTTTCAATGTCTGGTGGGAGAGAATTTCAAATTGGGGAGGAGAGCTTTCACACGGTGTAAAGTCATCAGGAGGGTACAGCAAGGTGGTACAGGAGGACGATCTGAGGCCTCGGGAGGAAGTGGCAATATGGAGAAGAGACGCAAAAAAAGGAGGGGTGAGATTAACGACGGGCTGAAATTTTTACAGAAGGATTCTCAATACTACTCTGAATATAACCAGAAGCCAGATGGATTCGGGAGAGAGACCGAAGAGGAGTGAGTTGTCACCGTCAACACAAGAGGTGACAAGGTTGTGGATGAGGATAGAAGTCGGGGTCGGGGGATGGATCAAGACGATCAATGCTGTGAAGATGGAAGTAAGATGACTGGCAATATTACTAATATGAAAACCAGATGATAATAGGATAACACCCAATCTCTTGACTGGAGGGGAGCGAAAACTGGGGCACTGTTGCTCAAGAGGCGAAACTGATCACCTTTGGACAAAGTAGATTTATGACTTCTATTGTATCACTTCTTATTTTTAGGAAGTATAAAGGGAAAACCAGATTTGATTATCAGATAGATACGTAGGAATTTGCTTTTCTGTCGTCGTCTGCAAAACATTCACCTAATTACAGTAAACTACATTGTGTTGGTCTTTCAAAAAAAACACAAAAAAAGCACTATTGTAGTTGTTAGTTGAAAAGTGACAAAATATAAAGTTTGAGCAGTCAAGATATTTTATAAAGACACTGCAGTGTCCTTTTAATAGCTGAATCTCAATGTCAGTGGTAAATGGAAAGCGACATTGCGAGAACGGTTTTAGGTTGCACCATAGTCAACAGTTCAGCGACTTCTCCCGCTACCCTCCTACAACCAAATGACTTTACTCATTTGCTAATTGAAATTAAACTTGATTGTGGTTTGAGACCGGTCATTCAGAAACAGGCACAGCGTAATCATCTTTGGATTAGAGATGAGTAGGCCTAAATGTTTCATTTTAATGGACGGTCTTCTATCTTAAAACCAATGCTTTGTACATAACAAGATTACTAATCAATCCAACATGCAAGAAGGTAATTATTTACAGAAGTAAAAGACTTGATGGTGCTTTAAATGACCATAGCAGCAGTCCCCTAGTGAAAATGTTTAATATCTGCTGCAAAGTTCAATCTAAATCACCTGTGCAGCACATTTAAATACTAAGTCTGATTTCAGGCATATATGTCAGGCTCTTGATAGGGAACAATACATTATCCGGGGTGACTAAGGCAGAGCTTTCCATATTCTCAGAAAGAAAAACTCATCTCAGTTCCTGCATATACCTCACTGGAGATACACAGCCTAGAGTGTGCCCATACTCATCAATTCACAGTGACACGCAGTGACGCAGACTAGCTAATAGGATTTTGATAATGGGCCTAATACTCCCACAGGTGCTTTAATAGACATGTCTTCTGGTGGAGTCAGGATATTGCTTTGCTGTACGCTGAGCGCCCCAAAGACTTTTTAAATTCTTTAAAGGAAAAAGAGCGTCACTGATGACTTCTGTGTCTCAGAGCAGAAATGACAATGAGAAGTGAGTGGGTGTTCTCACATGTTTCTTTGAAATTATATATTTTCTTAATCCACTTATACTTTGATTAACTGTACAAATGTTACATTTTATTTGTAGTCATTTCACCATAAAACCATGTACTCCAGTTAGTCTAATGTAGACTCAAATAAGTTTGACTTATTCAACTTCCGTTGGCCTTTTTGACACACTTATTTGGACGTATAGTCCTATCTGGGAAAAAAACACAATAAATGTACTAAGAGGCAATAAACTTAAACACTTGAATGTCAGGCAAATCAGGCAAAAGGTAAGGTTTTTACACACCCTGCTCAGACACTCATTTGCTTATGGATCCCTCTTAGAATTGCACAGACAAACTTGTAACATGGAACCAAAAGGTTTCTTCTGCATATTCAGTGTCTTGTTTCCAGATCCTCTTTGCTTTCCTTCTTTGTAGGGTGCGAACTATGTAACTGAACGTGGAAATCTCCAGAGCAGTTCTGCAAAGTGCACTAAATGAAAATTCACCTCACTGTTTAAATAATTGTACACATGAGGGACTTCACAGAAATCTGTCTGTCTGTGTTTGTGAATTAAAGATGAGTGGATTCAAAAACTAGCTACAAATTAAACCCATATCGTGTGTTCATAATTAAATTTGACTGGAAATGTGTGAGATTTGGTTTTTGCTTTTACGCATCTGGTCTCATCCCATGCGTAACACTCCACAGTAATTTGTTGGCATTGTGAATTTACAGTTATGATAATTAACTTTCATTGCCATTTTAGGTGGCATTTTAATGTAGGTTATTTACAATTATTTTTATTTATTACTACAAAGCCGGAGTACATGGTTAGAGAATATTACCATTATAATGATTGGACTTTAGAACAATTAACATTTTTAAACATTGCAACTCCAATTGAATTAGGAAAATACTTATTATGCATGTGCATTTTAATGAATTAAACATAATGCAAAAAAATTAGTAAATCAGAGTTGTTCTTTTTTGTGTTTTTTTTGTTAATGCTTCAGTAATACATGTTACACCGCTGGGAAACCTGTTTATTTCCCTGCCAAATGTGCAGTGAAGCTGAATTTGTTGGTCGACCTGAAGAGTTGAGTTTGTGGGTTGTGCCCATGAGGAACTGCTAGGTCAGTTCCCTATTACTTATTCTGCCGTTGTTATTAGACCAGATATTTCAAGTAACAAAAGATTAAGTTAACCCACCGGGACCTCTGTATGGTGTCTTTATGTCGGTTAGCAGCTTGGTCACCTACTGCTGTGGGATAGCATCCCAGTGTTCAACAAGCACTTGGCACCTTTTGTCACTCTGGCAGGGGGCTTGGCAGTTTCGGCTCTGTGTAACACGCTCTGTCTTCAGTCAACACTGGGGGAGCCGCTACACACTTGAACTTGAACAGAAGCCAGCAAGTCATTTCGTAGACCTGGTAGCTTTTGTTTTCTGAGTAATAATAATAATAATAATAATAATAATAATAATAATAATAATAATAATAGCACCAAGACATGTCACTATCAAATGATGAAATTGTTTGTGTTCTTGTGTACAAAACCAAGATAACATCAGCCTTTACTACTCAATATCCATTGCTAAATCATCACAGCTAATCTGTATTATAAGTCTTAATCTAGATACCTATTAGCTGAGACTGAAAACAACTCAAGGGTGACAAAGTGAGACATTACCAATAATGTCTTATCAGCATTTATCATTGTACCTTGCTGAGCTACCAATCTGCAGCATAAATCCAGATGAGTTGCCATGCCGATTTTATGTGGTTGGACATTATGATTCATACCAAATAGTTTTTTTTTTTTTTTGTTCTCCTACACGTACTGAATTAACTCTGTTTATAATTATATCCTTGAGACATCTTGTTAATGAAGTATAATCGCCTTTGAGAGTCCCTCGCATCTGGCTAAGTTTACTTTTCTCTTTCAAACTGTATAGTAGTACTGATATGAAATTATGATTCGTTTCAAATGTAAATTTACTCTGTTGCTCAGGATACCCAGGAGGTATCCTGTCAGTGTATAGTGTGCACAGCTCCATTTTCCAATGAACTACAGAGATAAGTGCACATTTCCTTCTGTCAGTACATGACAAATATGTAAATATGTCTTCATATTTATTTCTATGCTCTCCCCTTTTAGCTTTGAGAAAACAAAAATACCCTCTGTGATGTTTTAACTAAAATATAACAGAAAATTGAGTTTAATAGAATTTTTGATTAAAATATCCTACATGGTTTAATGAAATTAGTTGCTTTTTTAAAGTATCTGTTGTTTTGCAATCAGTGTTAATTAGGTTATGAGGGAATGGGCTTAGTCTTAACCTAGGGAAAAAAATAGGGCCATATCAAGGCTTTTGATGCTGAAATCATGCCTATTGTTTAGTGGATTTTGCTGCACAATCAATTGTTGTGGCTTGAAAAAAAATATACATTACAAAAAAAGGTTTTAACTCAGGGAAACGATGAAGAGTAGCAGTTAAAGTACGCTATGCCAATACAGTGATGTGTATAACCAGACTGTTCAGATTCTTTCACTTTTGAATTTTTGCTGTAAGTTACCTGATTAGCAGAGCCTGGTGGAAACTCTGCTAATTAACAAGTGTTCACAGTGTTAATTGCATTGTTTCTTTCAGCAACGGATATGTATGTGTACAGCCAGATGGAGAGAAAAACTGTTTCTCTCCTTAACTATAAGAAAAAATTAACTCTTCAAACTCTTACTCGTATGAAAATGAATGAATGCAAAATTTCAAAACATATGGGTAATAGCTAAAGAACAGAACAAACTGAGATGACAACCTGGCAAGTATAAATCAATCCATGTTTGTAACATAAGGAAGCAATTAATCAGAAACAAACAGAAGATGGCAAAATAAACCATTCGAATAGTGGATAAAAAATTGTGAAAGTAAGTAAAGTTTATAAAAAGCAATAATAAGCCATGAGCAGTTTTTGCTCATGGCTTATTATTGCTTATTTTGAGCGGTTTTTGGCACGGGTGAACTGGGCATCACTTTTTTCAATGACACATAGGGGGCGGCATGAGCAGTTTAAAAAAAAAGAAAGAAATTAAAAATAATCTGCACCCTAAAAGCGGTTTCCCATTATCTATTATATCGCTGCGTGAGGAATTGACTCCCTTTGCGCAGCTGCAGGCGCCCTGCTTACTGTGAGAGGACGCTGCAGCTCTGCACGCTGCACAGAGGCTGACAGGTTGTAGGCTAAATAAGATGTTGAGAGGCCATGAGGAGGAGCAGCTCACCTCTGGGTCTCTCAAATGGACCGGGCAACAGGTCGGCGAGGGATCCACTCTAGGGTGCAATTGTCTAATGGAATTAGTAGCTAAAGTCAGTCACACCAAGGGGCGGGCTGGGCAGGGAGGTTTGGGAAAAACGCGCAAAGCCGCCCTTGTGGCCAGGAGGCCCAGTACATCAGTCTGAGTCAATCTGATATTTTGTGAGCTACAAACGACCCCTCAAAATAAAAATAAAAATAATAAGCTTTTGGATGTGGTCAGGGCACACAGACAATTTAAGGTTATACCATATGTATATAAATAATTGCTCTGCTTTATCAATTAAAATTAATGTCAATCCATACTGGCTGAACAGGAAAAGGAAGACATTACAGGGGAGAATCTGTATTTAATATACAATATTTTAATAACTATAGGCTACATGCAGTTTTCATGTAGTGTTTCTACATTAACTATTTTTACAAGCACATGAAAAAATAGAAATAAGTTGAGTACTTCCCTACTGCTACCATCTCTTGCAGGTCTCAGCGAAGGCGGACACTTTTCTGCACCTGTCCTCCCCAGACCTACCCTCCTTGGCTCTCTGTCTGCATGCTGTGTAATTCTCACAGAGCCTTTTTCTGCAAATCATCCGGACTTAAAACTATAGATTTGATCAGCTGGTCGCTCAACGAGATTGATGAAGTTTTTTCTCAACGAGAAGACCAGGCGTGGGGGAGCCGAGCGTTTAAGGGTAAAGAGATGCACTGGCGGGTCATTTTTTCAGTAATGCTTTAAGTGTTGATCTCCAAACATATCTCTGTACTTGATTCCATATAAATATGATGTTTGGTTGATTTGCATTCACTGACTCTGTTTCCTTTGTTCTCTCATAAATGAATTCGGGGAGGACCACCAGTGTCCGGGGGTGATATTTCAACAGAGTACATGTTCACCAGCACCAATGATACCGCAGAACTTTCTTCCAATTCTGAATCAGAAGGAGACGGAGCAGTGGTGACTTCAGCAATGACAACATCCACCAAGAAGATACTATGAAAAGAAAACATGCCAGGACGACTTATATGATCAGAGGCGTCAAAGTCAGCATAAATACCTTTCTGTTCATCATGGGGTGAGTTTGACAACTTAAAAAAAATACTATTGATGCATCATATTCAAATTAAAGCTATGTATCTCCTAGTTTTTAATTTACAAACATGATATTAATCGCAAATTATTTGTGTTATGTGTTTTTAATCTAATGCAAATCATACAAAATATATATTTCTCCTGTTTTAACCATTGCGGTGTAACCTGACTCCGCCAGATGGATTTGCTCCGCATATCCATCTGGAAACCTTCTGTTGAAGTAATTTTGGGAAGGGGCGAAAATACTGGTTAGCTGATTGGCCTATGTTGGTGATAGACGGGCCAAATAAACCAATCAGATCAACGAAGCATATGACGTACTAACAGCGACGATGAAAACACAACCACAAGCTCTTACCGAAACCAGTCGGGAGAAGAGCAAAAACATCTTTTCCTCTGAGAAAAGCCTCCAGAGCAGTGTTTTGCTCTTCTTTCAGTGAAGAAATACTCTGTAATTCCGATAAAACTTTCTCGATAGCCACGCTAACGCTAGTTTCATCAGCTGAAGCCGCCATGTTCTTTAGAATGAACTGTCGCGCTTCCCGTTGCGTCACACCTCAACCCGCCTCAAAGCCAACGCTGATTGGACGTTCGTTTTGTGAACGGCTCCAAATTTTCTTTACGGAAAGTAGCCAGACTGATCTGCGAGTGAAACCTTGAAAGTTTGCGAGATCAGGATGGTCTCACGAGGCTAACTGCGGTGTGCCAATTATTGCGCACCGGCAGCCCAAAAGAGCTGTGTACGTGCCAGCTGACCTGTCTGCAATGATAACCCAGTTAGATAACAGATAACAGTTAGGTAACCGATCTAACTGGGCTGGTGTTGAAGTAGAATGCAACACTAACCTGGCTATATGAACATCAAATTGATTTTTGTTTGTGGGGCATTTTTTTCATGTAATATTCTTATTCTGGGTAACACAGGCAAAAACCAACACACCTAAGACCCTACTTCCGAAAGCTCCCACAGATCTAGAGTTGTAAGCACTTCAGGTATTTATATGCAGACTTCCACAATGTCCATGTGCCAATAACATAGGGACATTCAATATTTTAATGTTTTGTTTGCTTTCATGCGAACACACCTGGAATAGTACTCTCAGTGACGCAGAGCCTGTTAGCTTTCAGCTAACAGGCTCTGCGTCATGACCAGGAAGTTCTACCCCCCGTTGCATGTATTCCTACCTTACCTGCACCAGGACTCTCCATGGACAGACGGGCATGTCTTTATTCAGAGATCAGGCCTTTCTGTTCCAGTGAAGTCAAAGAAATCACATGCCCAGCACCAAAAAGCACAACACAGAAGAGGGTGATGTGACACAGACTTTTTGGCAAATGGGGATTTCTTTACAGATGTGCACACTTTTAATTGAAAAAACACATTGTGGCATGTTCAAAATCAAGTTATTGACTATTTTTTTATCTTCATGGGTCCATTAAGTCAAGTATTTCCTTATGGGTACAGGTCAAGTGGCTGCAATGCCAGATTATCATTGATTAACCTATTCACATGTATGAACACACCTCTATCCATACCTGAGTAGAGACAGACATTGATCACCAACCCCCAAAACTGCTATCTTTGAGCCAAATAATGCATAATCATTGTTTCTGAATGAGCAATTCAAAAAAAAAAAAAATTCCTTTATTGTTGAGTAGATTTGATGAATTTTTGGTACCATGAAATGATTGAGTGATCTCTCTTTTCCACATGCAGGGAAAATAAGTGTACAGGTGATGAAAACAGATTTCTCCTCACCTACTAAAAAAAGTCTCAGAAACAGTTTTTCCCAGTATTGTGAGAAAATTGAAATCTTGTTTTGAGGGGAGCAAAAACACACTTTCCATGTCATGGTGTGGACAAAGAGCCAGACAACTAAAGGGACCATAGATATTGTTTGTGAGCATGTCGTTTCCCAAGTAGGAAAATATGCTGGTTCCACACTGCTTTATAGTCATATGTGTCTGCTTTCAGTACACAATATCTGCCAACTGCCTTGTTTTTCTCCCTGTCTGAGACAAACCACAAGTTTTGTTCTAACCACCACAAGTGTAACTCCAGGGCACAGTTGTCAGGCTTCAGTCCTCGAGGGCAGGTGTCCTGCAACTCTTATGTGTGTCCCTGGTCCAAAACACCTTAATCCAATGACTGAATTACCTTCTAAGCATGGAGTCAAGTTCTCCAGAGTCCTACTAATGACCTGTTTAACTCAGGTGTGTTGAAGCACAGACACATATAAAAGACGGGTGTCAAATTCCAGTCTGCTCCTCAAACAATATATTGTGAAAAACTTTAGTGACATGTTGTGTCACTTTAAATAAATGAGCTACAGCAATGTGGGTCGGTTAAAACCGTAACTGGTTCAGTTTAAACCCTTTTAGTTGCTTCAAGCCACTGGGACTGTTTTGCACTATCACGTATTTCATTTTATTCAACCAACCAAACAAAATGCATAGTTGTGATGGGAAACATCCTGATGCACATCCATGATCTTAAATGTAGAAATGCTGGTCAGAACTGGAGCAGAAATCAACTCTCTCTGAATGCTGCAGAAAGTTTCCAGTCTTTAGATTGTTTGTCACAAGAACTGGATAAGATGGTGCTTTGTTAGGTTTAAAACATTATAAGCTCCAACTGTACCTGGAAAATCACAATTTTGTCTTTTTTTAACATTTTGTAATGCATTAATACATAACATCATCATAAACATCCAGGTTTATTCTTGACTAATTTATGCTCACTTTTTATAAACTCATTTTTTGATTTCAGAAAAATAACATATCTGTAACGGTAATATTTAAAAACAATCTATTTCTTCCATGTCATCAAAGCATTTTGAATACAGAAAATGTTGGTACAAGCAAATATTTGTACTATCACAAATATATCAGGATCAGAATGCAACAAAACTTCAAATGAACCATCCCTAAAATTTACTCATGAAAATTAGTGGAATGGAAATAAATGTAATGAAAGGATATATTTACCTAAAGCGGGTACAGATAAGAAGAAAAAGGGAGCTGTACGTAAACAAAGTATATATACAGTAATATATATATACTTTATTTTATAATATATCCAATAAGTATGATGAAAGGCAGCTTTTTCTTCATCCTAAATCAAGTATCTGAAAACAAGGCTACTGCCGATTTATTTAACATTAAAATATATTGAAACATTTATATTGTTCATCATGTGTGAGCATTTCTGTTTTACTAAATCACATTAAAAACCAGAACAGGAATGATATGTGTGACCCATCTTATATGACACATAGAATGATTAAAGAGAAGATTATGATATGAATGTACCCTAATTTACATTTCAAGTCAAATTTGAATGACATTTCCTGTGTTGACATAAGTATTCTGGCTCTGTTCATGTCGTTTTGAACTTGTCTTTAAAAATGCCAAACAACAAATTTGATTTCTATTAAAGGAAACCAGGACATGACTTCATGGGTCCCCCAGTTACATTTATTAATTCCTTATTTCAAAGTGCAAACCCCTGAGTTCCTTAATAATGAAAGGACCTCTCAGGATTTCACATGAGCTTTTCATGGTTAATTTTGCAAGGCTGTGTCTGTCACAGAGGCGGTGCTATGTCAAAGAGGTACATTTTTTATGAGCTTTCATTAATTTGGCTGAATAATTCAGCAGCCTCTTTGATGAAAGAGGCGTCACTCGCGTTCCTTTCACTGCTGTCACTTTTTCCACACTTTGTCTAAACAACATTGCCCATGTGTATTATGCAATACAAATGTGTTGTGTTTGACTGACAAAGCAACTTTTTCAAGTGTGGTGTGCCTTACTTTTTTTTTTAAATAATACGCATTAATAATATGCATTACCAAATCAAAAATGCCTGATTGATGTGTTCCTTTAAAAAATTAAATCTAAATGATGAGGACGCTTAATTCAAATAGTGCTCAGCAGCAGTTAAATGTGAAATATGCCATTATGTGTTGTTTTTTCCCCTTTTATTGTGCTTTCAAAAGTGTTCCGGCACTTGCACCTTATATATATATATATATATATTTATATTTATATTTATATTTATATATATATATATATATATATATATATATATATATTTATATTTATATATATATATATATATATATATATATATATATATATATATATATATATATATATATTTATACAGACATAAATCTAATTAAAATGTGTTCCAGCTTTTAAAAATAATATGCTTTCCAGTTCATCTGAGCCTGAGCAATTTCAGCATGTATTATCTTTCTTCTCTATAATGCACCACTTTGTTTTAGTCTTTCACAGGAAATCCAAGTAAATTGCTGTAAAGTTTGTGGTCGCATTATGACAAAGGTTAAAGATGTTTGAATGCTTTGCATGGCACTGTAACTTATGCAGAAAACTATATAAATGTTAACTCCTGTTGCATTAATTTGCTGGAAATTTTTTAAGATTTAAAACTTACTTGTTTCCAGGTCATTTCTTCATGCTTTAGGGTAAAACTGTCAGTCCAAGACTATATGCCTATGCTTCAGCATTATCCATTGCATAATCTTGTCGTCACTAAAATTCCTGCACTGTTTTTTTTTCTCCACACAGGTAAAAGAAAGACAGAGCGTGCCTTCACCCTTTTGAAGTATGTGGGGAGGAATGATGAATGGTTTTTGCAGTAGAGGAGAGAAATTAATCTAGTTGTACTCCAGAAGACTGGGGAAGGTTCAAGTGCTTAGTGTAATGCGACGCATTGCAGATGCACCGAAGGCAAATACAGACATGATCGGTTCCACTTTTAAGCATCAGCACATCCTCCTTTTGTTGTTAGTGACTTTTGGCACATATGATAATGAAATTACACTTTAATATTCAACATGTAATCTGTGTGGCTACATGCACAAGTTTTGTTTTGTTTGCAAATACACAAGTAGCCTTTTGCCTTTCACATATTTTCTGTCTACATTTTAAGAGGAAAAAATAATCATTTATTCGGGGACTGGGACTTGCACACAATTGTCACTATTCACTTCAAAAAACTTGCATTCAAGGTTACGTTCACTTAACACTATTGCCTTGTGATGTTCAGTCCACACATACCAAGGACCATGTCAAAAGCATACCACTATTAATCTACAGCTATGTCCATATATATATATATATATATATATATATATATATATATATATATATATATATATATATATATATATATATATATATATATATACACTCAATAAAAATATAAATGCAACACTTTTGGTTTTGCTATCATTTTTTTATGAGATGAACTCAAAGCTCTAAAACTTTTTCCACATACACAATATCACCCTTTCCTTCAAATATTGTCCACAAACCAGTCTAAACCTGTGATATTGAGCACTTCTCCTTTGCTGAGATAATCTATCCTACCTCACAGGTGTGCCATGTCAAGATGCTGATTAGACACCATTAGTGCACAGGTGTGCCTTAGACTGGCCATAATAAAAGGCCAATTTTTTTTTTTTGCATTTTTGTTTTTCATTTAAAATCCACATACATCTCCCGAAATGACTAATCTACACTCTGCAGGCATAGACTGAGGATACAGAACTCCAGTGACTTACATAAACCTAATTATATATAATTAAAATTTGGAATTCCAATTTGCAAGATTTACAGAACAGTGATTATACTTAAAAAGGAAATGTAGTCAGAAGGTGTTGCATTCCTAATATAAATGAACACAAACTGACCACATTTAGCTCAACAGCTGCCCCTCCAGTGTGTCCTAATGGCAAAATGAGTGGACAGATGAATCAAAAGCACTTCTAATTATTTAGCAACCTGCTGGATGGAGCTCGTTCTCAACTTCAAACATACTGAAACTCAGCACAAAGAGAGGAAGGATCCACTGCAGTCAGTCACGAGCAAATGCTCTGTACTCTCCAAGCTGCCTGCTTAACGAATTGCTCATCTGCTCCCTGGAAAGGAGCAGGAATCGCTTCAGATTTTAATGGATCTTTAATTCACTGTCCAAAGTACTGCCCATAACCCATTCCCAGCAAACATCACACCTTGGCACGTGTGGGTTTGTTTTGAAGAGCAAGCGCAGAGCTTAAAAAGTCAGTTAATAAGCAGCCTGCTTTATTTAAGTTTTAATGATCAACTTGAGGCCACAGACATGGATGCCGTGCTGGAGCAGAGGATTAGGTGTGGATCAACGTTTTTGGAAAGTAGTTGTTGCAGCAAAATGGATTTGAATTTCAAACAGCACAAAAAACGTGAACAAAATCTAAATTAAGGTTATTGTTTTTGGCCAAAAACAACTTAAGACCTTTATAACTTCAATTTCACAAATTACTTTGAGGTATAAACACATATTTGCTTTGCAAAATCATTTGCGCCGCTTGAACATTCTGACATTTTGTCACATTAAAACCCAACACTTCAATATATATTTTATAACACAGAGCACTACATTGTGATAAATTTACACATCCCTGAGTAAATTCAGCAGACATCCTGATTTTGCCTCCTACCTGTTGAATCTGACTAAGCAAAACTATTTACATTGTAGGACATGAAAGTTGGAGGAATCTGTTGATGAAAGGGCTCAGTCAGATTTAAAAATTTCAATTTCATCAACATTGACTGTTTTCAAGTGGTCATATTGTTGTGTAATCTTTTCATGCAGGCATTGGCTTTGCCTCAATACATAACTTTATTTATTGAAAGAAAATAGACCAACTCTCCAATCAATTCTAAACTTTCTAAATTTTCAAGTTTTGGAAACTTTCAAAATCAAGTTTATTTCAGAAATTGGAAAACAAAATCATTACTGCTGATTATAGCAAAAAAAAAAAAAGAAAAAAAAAAGACTTTCTAAATTAATTTTGTTGAGTAAGGGATACCAAAAAATGTACCACATCCTGACTTTAGAACCTGAATACATGCAATAATGTCATTTTTGTGTACCATCAGCCCCTATAATTTAATAAAAGTTTTACAAAGGTTTGGACAATTTCATAAAGAAGAAAGGATAACAGAATGGAGCTATATAAAAAAATTGAACTGATTTGTTACTAGAGTGATAAGCTGCTTCACATGGTTGCTGGAAGCATGAACCAGAGTAAGAAAGGGTGACAAAAATATAACCCTTCTTTTTCCAAACAAAATGTTTGAGTTGTGTAAAAAAATGCTGGTAGTAAGACTTTGAACCTAAATTCAATTGTCATTGTCAGAAAGAAAATCAGTATTTAGTTACAATTCATTCCAGGAACCATTACACTAGAAACTAAGCCAGAATACTAAAAGGCACCGTAATTACGACGATGATGGCTGCAAATCTGACACAGGAAAACAGAAACCATGCCGTATGTATATCGTTAAAGGTGATTAGTGAGTAGAAACCGGTGGCCACTGAGGAGTTGCTGTAACTTACAGGGAAAACTGACTTCTTGATGTTTGCAATTAAATCTACTGAAACTCTCAGCAATACATACTACTGAGAAAAATCTTATTTAAAAACATGGCAAATAACATGAATATGCAAAGACTATGAGAATTTGATTTTCTGTCTACTTGTGAATGTTTTGAGCTGCAACTATTGCTATTTATTCTAAAATAGATGTCTGAAATATCTCCCACATAAAATACACAATGTTTATGGAAGGACTAGAATGTAAAACCATTTTTTAATTTGTTAATGCTTATCATTTATGCTTATTAATGCCTAACTCTTATGTCTAACAGTTGTAAATATGATTTAGTGTAGAGGTTATTCTGCACGTGGCTGGCAGATCTCAGTCCACAGAAAAATGGTCTTATAATACTTATGTGGCAATTTGTGAACTCCATTTCTATTTACCATCCTATGTGATTTTTTTTCTAAGTTGGCTCAAATTTTATTAGATGCACAATCACTTTAATTTAGATTTTGAGAAACAAGGTCTGTGCAGCTGCTAAGTACTGGCTCCAATTAGCTCTGTAATTCATTTATTCTGCTCAGGGGCTTTGATGAGGTGATTATTTGAGGAGAGCTAAACAGGTAGCTCTAATTTTGGGAATGCATTTTAATGGCTCATTTCACGATGCAGTGTCTGCATGAGGAATTCTCCAAAGACCTGGCTTGCCAACAGATGTTTAGTCCAAACAAAGTGGGTAGAAAACTCAGCTCCCACTCCGTTTTTTCCAGAATTTAGATCTGATCATGGCCTGAATGCTAAACATCCTTCAACTTGTGTGTTGCCACAAAGTGGGGATAGATTCTTCGCTGCAATGACAACTAATGGAAAATCGCACGCCACTCTTGAGCGGAGTTATCTCTAATTAGCGTTCAGATGTTGTTTTCATGGCAAACCATCGTGAACTGAAACTGTGAAATTAACACAAAACAGTACATTTAAGATGGAATTGATTGTTTTCCAGAGAGATGGAAACTAATTACTTAACAGCGACATTTTAATACACTCAAATAAAACCATGCCACAGGAAAACTACATAGATGCAAATTTATTTAAACCCCTTTTAATTCGCATAATGCTTACATAGATCGTAGTGCAGCCCAGGCAGTGTGGCCAGGGTTGGTATATTGCTGAAAGGTGAACCCTCACCCCAGCCTCTTCTCTTCTGGAGCCTCTAAGCATTTTTTTTTTCTGGAACTGCCCTTCTCCATCCATATTCCCATCAACTTTGACCAGTTTTCCTGCTGTATTGGAAGAAAATCCTCCCCACATTTTGATACTGCCACCACCCTTAACGGTTGCCATAGTGTGTTTATTGTGATGTGGTGAGGTAGATGCCCTACATAGTGTTTTGCATGTAGGGCAAAAACATTTTTTTCCCCTCATCTGACCTGCTTCCATCATGTTTCCTGTGTCTCTTATGTGACTTATTACAAAATGTGACTTCATATGGCCTTCTTTCAAAAAGGCCTTTGTTCTCACCGCTCTTTGAGAAAGGATAGACTTCGTTGAGTTTGCTAAATATATGCTCCTTTAATGTATTCTCCAGCCGCCTAAACAGTAGCAATTAAAAAAACAAACGTGTCTCGCATTTCTGCTTACTGTTCAGTTATCTCATTTTATGTTTTTAAACTTTGACAATTGGAAACTTAAAGACGATTACAATGTCTCACTCAACCGAAAGGAAATCGTCTGTGGTTTTTATTACATCATTTTGATTCAAGCATCTTTATCCCGGGCCTTGAGACCAGTCATCTTAAAAAAAAAGAGGGTTATGAAAGTTGTGTGTTAGTGATAGCTTATGCCCACAAGGGGCTGACATTATAACAAACAGAATTTATTTATTTATACATTTTATTTGGAATGAAGGCAATATGCATGGAATTATTGGAGAGGAATACAAAACCAAAACCTGAGCATTAAAAGCTTTCAGTTTATCTTTTACCTTGTGGTGTCCTTATGAGCAGCACGGCTTGGAGATGTAGATATTCCCGAAGGCTTCACAAAAGTGTTGCTGATTTGTAATAACACAAGGTAATGTCTACCCAAATAGATTCAGCATTTGATTTAGCAGAGCAGCAGAAAATCCTCACAGACTAGTAAACAGACTGGTCAGGCTATTCTTTTTCCAAATACTCCCATATTATTTTACTTAAGTATTACCTTGACAGGTATGGCTGTAAGCACAATACCAAGGCTGTTTAGAAGAAGGTACAAATCTAAGGTCAGTCAGAGTTTATAGTGAACATTTTAAGTAGTCAGTAGCCAACTGTTGGGGCTCTGAGGGAGCTGTGGGGAAATTTGATACAAATGGTAATCTACATTAAAAATATATTATTATTATTATTATTATTATTATTATTATTAATAATAATAATAATAATAATAATAATAATATATTTAAAAGTGCCTTTCAGGACACTGAAGGACACTGTACAGAACAAGCAGAAAAAAAAAGATTAAAAACAACAAACAAAGGTTATGAATGAAATGGTATTCACAGAGAGTATCTCTACATTCTGTTTGGGTCATATTTTTCAAGCTTTCTCTATTCTCTATTATGTTTTTTGAACAATTAAGTCAAAGTATTTGCTAGAGAGCTTCTAAACAAGGTCATAGATTTTTGGCTTACCAAATTCGCACATCCAACATTTGTGGTGGGTGCTTTTTGTGACGGCAATTTTGTAGTCCATGCCGAAGGATGCTGAAGCTACAAGTGAAAAAGTAAAAATCTTCGGTTGTAAGGTATATTAACCCACACAAATCGTTATGACGTCCTCCAGCATACTACAAAAATGGCCAAATAGGGTGGAGTGGAACACTTTGTGATCTGGATGGGATGTGAAGCTCCTCTTTTAGATTTAAAGAGACAGCACCAAAATGAGTTGCTTTCAGACGCACCTCAGAACAGGGGCTAAACGAGGGGCTGTGGGACAACAATAACAAGGAATTCAGACCAAAACATTGCAGTTCCACTTTAGATAGACCACACCATTTAAATACGGAAAGGAAGGCATTAAAAAGCATGACATGTCCCCTTTGATGGCATTTTTGTCCTTCTGTACAACATAGATACGGCTAACCTTACATTTATTAGTATTTCCTCTTATTTAAAAAAAATGGCTAGTGCATGTTCTAAAAGTGCCACTTTTTCTACCCCATTGTGTTAGTATTAGCATAGATAAACATTGTTTCTGCTGCACTTTGAGAATCAATGTGATATATACAGTCATACTGAATAAAATAGAACATGCATTCTGACGAAGCTCGTTTTTTCAGTACCTTTTGAGAATGACAACTTTGAGGCAAATAGCAAACATTCTTTTCATTAAGGCCAGGTTTCAGTTAGATGTTATTTGATTTTAACCATTTTTTTTCTTTCAGAATTGGAGATATTTTAGGATACCAATACTGGAAGCTAGTCTTCATGTCATTTTCTCTGACCTGCATGACAAGGAGCTGAGGTCAGTATCTGAAACTGCCTGCTAAGCCATTGTTCTTTGCCAAAAAAAAAAACAGTCAGTATCAGCTTTTAGCAGCAACTGAGGTCTATTTTGGATATCCAAACAAGAAAACTCACAACACGCTGTTCTTTTGTCAGCTGAATCTCTGTGTTTTGTCGAAAAGACCAAGGATAAAGGGACATAATGGGAAAAAGCAGGAACAATAACTTCTTAAACTGCTGTTAAAAATCATTTGGTATACAACAGTTATGCAGTTATTACTAAATGTTGCATATGAATAGGGGAAATAATTGAGAAGTGAACAGAAACGATTGAAACAGTTTGGAGTTTTTTCGGGGGGATAGAAATATAGTGTAAAGCTTTCGACTTGCAAAGCAGTACGATTTCCATAGATCTATACGTTTGTTATTATGTGGAGTAAGTTTCCTGGGTGGGTACAGCCATGCACTTTCGTATTTTGTGGTACTGCCTTGCACTTTATCGGATCTGTCCTTGCACGCCAAGGCAAGGAGCGGGAGGTCAAATACAAATCCCAGACGTAACCATCACTGGCAGGATGCATTTGTGCAATAGAGTGATGAAGTGAGAGCAGAGCAAAGTTTGGAGGAGTAAAACGAGTCACCAGAAGGGAGGGTGGAGTGAGGAGGGAAGGAATGTGCTGCAGTGACCTCCCCTGTCCCTGTAAAGCTGCAGTTTACTTTTGTAATCCCCTGCAGAACAGCTAAGGGGGATATTTCACACAGTGCCTCTACAGAGAAAAGACAGGTGACAGCTTAAATGATACATTTTGGACTTTGAGGATTAGATGTAATATATCTGCCCAGATGGCCATACCTGATTCCTGACATAATCAAAGACGGCACAGAACTCTGCTAAATATAATTCATGTTTTTCTTTGTTGCACTAATAGCAATTAGGAAAACAATATGGGGCATTTGAACGTCAACACGAACACAAAGCACACAAAAAAGAGACGCGCGCAATGCTTTGCAGTTCTGGTTATGCATGCCTGTTGATCTTGTCCCGATCTCTGCTGTATGTCTGTTTTTGTTGTCGTCTGAGAGCTGCTCACGGCGCTGAAGGACGGGTTGATGAAAATATCCCCAAGCTTGCCTGCAGCTGAAGATGCCAGGCTTAGCCGCTCCTCGATTTTAAGCCATTAATGCCAACTGTGCAAAAGTTTCCAACCACCTCTCAAACTTCTTTGTTGTGCTTTTAATTTTCTTGTAATTCATCATATTGCTCTTAAATAGCGTTTCAGGTTTGCTCGAACTGTTGGTTTTACCTTGGATATTGAGTAAATAGATATTTATTTTTACCTTTTTTTATATATTTATTTAGTTGCAGTCAGACAGGTGTTCTTCTCAGGTGTGTGACGGAAGAAATGCTCTTCTATAATTATTCTTCTGTAAACTGCTAAAATCATTACTAATTCATTCAAATGATTTAACAATTCCTTAAAGAAGAAAATACAACAATTACATCAGCATCTGATTTGAGAACAATTAATTTGGCTTTTAAATAAGTAACATAGTGCTTTTCCTCACTGATGAACTGCTTAAAGCGTTGGATTTCTGCCTTTAGTGTGTGCATGTTATTATTTTTCTCTTCCTTTCATGCAATGCTTTTATGATTATGTTCTTTTTCTATCTTCCCTTTTATGTTGTGTAAAGCTCCTTGTGTTGCTTTGCCTTGACCTAGCAGCTGAATCAGAAGCTGTGAATCATACTCTAACTTTAGCATTACAGGAAAAAAAAAAAAAAACAGCAACCCTTTCTAATGTTAATTAACAAAACTAACTCAAGGAAAAAGTTAAAAACATTGGCATTCAATATCAGATACCCTACTTTGTAAAATACATTTCAGTCTTAAAAGAAGACAAAAAAAGTGAACTCATTCATACATTTACTTATCAACTTGCTTTGGACAAACTGGATAAAATTAACATCTCCATTCATGCCAGTGTTTCACAATCAAACGTGTCAGGAAGTGGTGGAAGGTTGAAAAAGCTGAGAAAGTGGTGTTGATGTGTGTTGATTCAATGTCTAGTTATTCATATTCTAAATCGTATAGTTATTATGTTGTTTTCCTTTTTAATCTGAGTTTAGCAAATTATAATACATATTACAAATCGTAATTTGCTGTTCGTGTTTTGTCAACACCTTATTATTTTTTTTTTTGTTAATTTAAAATGGAATCTTGCACTTGGGACATAACATTCCTTCTCTCACGTTGTCCCAGTAAACATTATTTTACCAGGATGCAGCAATTCCACCCTTTTAAACGAAAAATGTACGTTAACACAGAATAAAACTGACACAAAGGGCAAAAAAAATGGTTTTATCCTTATCTCCTTTTTACCCCTTTTTGTAGTTGACCTGCCAAGGTGTGCTGTGAAAAAAAATGCACACAACTGCAGGAAATATGTTGGGAGTTCAGATACATCAAGGTGTTGCGATGAGATATCGTGAAACTCAGCGAGTTTTGAGTTGCTGCAGTAGGGAGAAATAAGAGAAATCTCTTGGAGCAGATCAGATGGGTTTCAGGCTGCATAACCCCAAGAATCAGCTTAAAGAAAGAGAGAAAGAATGTGCCAACTTGACATCAAAGTGGAATCACCTCTTCAAATGCTTTTTTTCCCCCTTTACCTGAAATCACAAGATGTTTCTTCTGTTAGAGAGAAGCGAAAGTTGGCTGAAGCATGTGCAATCAAAACGGACCATGAAATAAAACCCAAGCCCTCTGCTTGATATTAGTCTCTAAATTGTCTTGTCTCTTTCTAGATGATTAGAAATTAAAAATTTATATAATAATTTTCTGCTCATTTTGAGCTGGCCGTGAACTAAAGAACAACTGCGGAGATCATGGAGTTATAACAATCAATCCAAGAGTTCTCTGCATTATCGATTGGAAACTCATTAGTGCATCATGAGCTTTTAGTTGTTTTTTTGTATTTTTGTTTAAGTGAATGTAACTAGAAACTGATTTCCTCTTCCAGCCATTCTTTTCCCAGTTCTGCAGTCACTTAGGCTTTGACAGAATCTGACCCTGGAGCTCTCTGCTGTCTAAATCTCATTTCTCCAGTGTGGTAAAGACGGGCTCACTCCAGAGAAAGGAATAATAACCATGGAATATGGTGAGTCACGCAGCTTGAGCACTTCATGGACAGCCCTTATATGAATCCACATGGACATGTGCATTTGTGCTAAAAATGCAGCCTTTCCAAATAGAAAGCATCAAGAGACCAAAACACAAACAGATACGACTGAATCAAGATAAATCACTTATAAACTTATGGATTAATGTTTGCTTTTGTCCTGTATTAGAGCTACTACTTAAAGAATTAACTTGATGCTAACCAGAACCATCATTCAACTGTTTTCATATTATGAGTCATGAAACATTTTGGCAGGTAATTCTGAAAGACCTAAGGTCCATACATTTTTCTTATAACTCAATGTTTTCCTGCAGCTGCACCGTGACTGAATAAAATAGATTATGCATCTTCAAAGTGAAGCTTTTCACACCTCGATTTGTGAGATAAGAGAGTGTATTTTCTGTTTTCACCAAACTATATATATATATATATATATATATATATATATATATAGCTCCCAAATAATGGCCGGGTCACTAAAGGGAACATAGCAGCATGGGTATTATACTTCAAAAGAGCCTCCTCTCCTCTTCCAGTGACTGCCAAACTACATATGTGGCTCTCTGCATATTCTTCTTAAAATGTTAGAGGTGCAAATTATTCAATTCAGAGAGAATTTTAGGTGTAGAGAAGAAGTGTGACCTTCTATTTCAGCACGCCTTAAGAGGAAAGAGTGAAAAGGGACGCTTATTGAGGTAAGATCTGCTGCTTGAGTGGAGAAGTCAGGGATTTCTTAGATTTGAAGTGCAGGGGGTGGGGGGCAGTTCTGAATTAATCAGAAAAATGTATGGAAGGTACCTTTATTAGCGCAGAGTTAAATCATTTAGATATATCTTTGACATTTTACAACCAAAAACCTATATGGTAGTTACTGGAATTCAGTGTGATAGATCCACACAAAATATTGCATAATTGTAAAGCCAACAAGCAAAAATACAAGGTCATCAAAATTGTCAAATGAAAAAAGTGAAAAGTGTGGCATGTAGATGTATTAAGCCATTGTGAGTCAGTACTTTATTCTATCTAAAGTATTTTGGGATGCCTCCACCAACTCTTGGAGACTGAACTTTTTTGCCACTCATTTTTTGCAAAAACACTACAGTTTGCATGAGCAGGAGCTCAATGAGCAGGAGCATTGATGAACATGATTTCTTTTTCCAATTCTGGCTTTATATATATATATATATATATATATATATATATATATATATATATATATATATATATATATATATATATATATATATATAGATAGAGATAGATAGATAGATAGATAGATAGATAGATAGATGAAGTTGGATTGGGTCAATTACCATCGAATGATATGCGGCAGCCTGCCTCTGACCCTGGGGGTGGTAGCATATCAAGTGGTGATGGAGGTGGTGAGGATGGACCCAGTAATAGCGATGGAGAATCACACAGGAGGATGCGGGAGGATAACGCTGTGCTCTTTCTAAAATCCAAAACCGTCTCCAATGGCTTCAGGACCTTAAGTTTCAGACTGTTCTGGCTGCACCAGATCGCTAGGTGGTAAATCGCACATCTCCAGGCAGACTTGTCCCCCCAGGGATGAGCCGAATGAGGGTGGTTTCATTCGGAAATGTCGCAAACTTGATCACTTGATCATAACTGGAGGTGCAGCTGCTGGTGTACAAGGAGCAGAGCAGAGGGGTAAGAATGCAGCCTAGGGGTGGGGTGGGGTGGTGTGTGTGTGTGTGGGGGGGTTGCTGCTATTGATAGTCCTTGAATCAGAGACATGTTTTGCAAGCTTTTTTTCAGAACTCAGCTGGAACATTATATATCACTAAAAGATAAAACCAATTTAACACCAAATCAGATTTGTGACTTGTTGGACCTCACTCTCTCATTAGCTCTGAACAGTTACACCTGTGTCCAGTAATTAGTGTGAGTTACAGCACATGCACACATCTCTAAATATTCCTGACTCCCCCTGCTTGTAGTTGCCAGATTCTTGAAAGCATTTTGTGTGAGTAAACTATTCCTTGATTGCCTGCCTGATCTCAACCTGTCTCCTTCCTGTGACTTCTCCTGCCTGTCTTGCCCCTGTCGGATTCCCCTGTTGGCTTATGTGTTTTGGTCTCTACTTCCTGAACTGTCTCTTAACCTCGTTTGCCAGCCTCTGTCCCCGTCCGATACCTCTGCCTGGAGCGTGCCTCCTGTTATCAATTATATTACATGGATTCTGGATTCACCTCTTGTGTCAGCTCTACTGGAGACCTCAGCAAAGTCTATTGATCTCATGTATAAGACCCAAGCCCAGACATTGCAATCCCCTTCTGCCTCTGCCGACCTCCCAGATTCTGATAAGGTTAGTGGCTTTTCTTCTCATAAACCTGTATGCAGTTTGCTTCTTGTAACTCTGAGACAAGTTCAAAGTATATGGTGAAAGCAGCGGACCTTCAATGAACGGCTAACACCAAAGCTAACCGCTAAGCTAACTGGATAAATAAAAACTACAAGTGTGCAGCCAGCAAGCAGAAACTAACAAGGAACAAGCACGCATGATGGGATTCCTTGAGCTCATTAGTATGATTGCTATGTGAGACAACCAATAGATAAGACGATACCTCTAGACTCGAGGGACAGATGGGGGTGAGAACTAGACCCAAAACTAAACCAGGGATTGGCTACAGTTTTTACAGGGCTGAAGCACCCACAGAGATTGATTTTTTTAACCTCCTTTTTTTGAATACATAATGCATTGACTACTGTCAGGATGGAATGACCATTTCACCCAGTATAACAAAAAATGGTTTATATATATATATATATATATATATATATATATATATATATATATATATATATATATATATATATATATGTATTATGTCTGATTGCTGTTGCAATGACCCGGATAACTGAGAATTTGCAAAGGCCTGAAATGGCTAATCATAGGAGTTTTTAATGAACGTATAGGAACAAGACTGATGTTAAATTTTTCATCTATTCATCCTTTCATTTTGTATACTTGCTTTGAAGTGCAGGGTCGCAGGCCGGTTGGTGCCTATCTCCAGCAGTGATGGGGCAAAAGGTAGGGTACATCTAGGACAGGTTGCCTATCCAGCACAGGGCAATAGAATCTTAATCTTCATACCTATTTTACTTGTAGTGGAAATTTAAGATTTACTTGTTAAAGGGACCCGTTGTGAAAGAAAATAGCATTGATATATACATGAATGTCACCATCTTAAAATTTATTTCCAAAATATATATTTATATTATATATATATATTTATCTATATAGCTGCCAGAGTGTAGATAATAAGCAAAATTATTTCAAAAATCATTTCTGCAGGCTTGCTCAGTTACAGATAAAAAGAGGGTGGCTTTGTGAGTTTTCTGCAGGTCAGTTACTAAATGAAAGGGCAAGGTGCATGAGAAAAGAAAAGGGAAGGTAAAGGATTTACAAAAGCAGGTGTCTTACTATAGACCTTTATTTTTATCTGACCTTTAACCTCGAAGCTTACTTTTAAACCAACACATACCTCCTAGAAATGAAAAACAGTTAAAACTCCTCATTAGTGTCAACTGAGGTTAACAAGCCTCAAATACCATTTTAAACCCTCAGCAAGGCTATATAACATAGTAGTAATGAATAAATGCACACCACACGCCCTGGTATAGGTGCATTATTCACTTTGAGAGCTTATCTTATACAGGGAACTAGCAGTGCACAGCACGGATTTGCTGAGTGACTGGGCTGCTTCAAAGGACTTCCCACTCATCCTGCAATCTGAAGAGGGATCCAAGGGAATATCATCCAAGCAGAATAAAGATTTGAAGGGATGGAGATTTAAAGGGACTGTTCTCTCTTATGAATAAATATGGACTGATTGTACATCATGCACTTTTTACTGAGGGGGATTTTGCTGTGCATAGACTGTGACAGAGGCCGTTAGCAAAAGCAAAAGCATAAAAGGATTTCCATATGCCTAATGTTCAAATGTGACATGATTTCTACCCTTTCTTTGTAAATAAAAACATAAGGAAAAAAACATATACATCTCTCCAAAATATAATCTGTGGCTAGTTCAAAGGCTTGAAAACATTTCTTTAAAATTTTTAATGTATTTTAATAGTTTTGGCAAGAATTATTTTGAGTATATATATATATATATATATATATATATATATATATATATATATATACACAGTACAGACCAAAAGTTTGGACACACCTTCTCATTCAAAGAGTTTTCTTTATTTTCATGACTATGAAAATTGTAGATTCACAATGAAGGCATCAAAACTATGAAATAAAACTTGTGGAAATTTATTCTTAATAAAGAAGGGTGAAACAACTGAAATATGTCTTATATTCTAGGTTCTTCAAAATAGCCACCTTTTGCTTTGATTACTGCTTCGCACACTCTTGGCATTCTCTCGATGAGCTTCATGAGGTAGTCACCTGAAATGGTCTTCCAACAGTCTTGAAGGAGTTCCCAGAGATGCTTAGCACTTGTTGGCCCTTTTGCCTTCACTCTGCGGTCCAGCTCACCCCAAACCATCTCGATTGGGTTCAGGTCCGGTGATTGTGGAGGCCAGGTCATCTGGCGCAGCACCCTATCACTCTCCTTCTTGGTCAAATAGGCCTTACACAGCCAGAAGGTGTGTTTGGGGTCATTGTCCTGTTGACAAATACATGATGGTCCAACTAAACGCAAACCGGATGGAATAGCATGCCGCTGCAAGATGCTGTGGTAGCCATGCTGGTTCAGTATGCCTTCAATTTTTAATAAATCCCCAACAGTGTCACCAGCAAAGCACCCCCACACCATAAAGCTCATGTACATCAGCAAAGTATTAAACTGCCCGGACAACAGACCTGTAAACTAACAATAGCCGTTATTAGATTCATGGACAGCCCAATAACATGGTTCTGTCTCGGTCTGGGCTCTCCTTTCAAGCTACACCACGTAACGCTCTACTGTGTGAATGCATGCTGAAAAAGCAAAACAACATACAAACATGTGTTCTGTCTCTGTAATCTATAAGTTAATGTTAAAAAACAATTTCTCAATACATGTTTAAGTGGTACAGGAGCAGCCTTTAGTTTTGACAAGCCCAGTGTGCCCTCTTACGGCTACAGATGGTAATGTTTACTACTTGGTTCATGTTGATCAGCATGATTTACCATTTAAAACTGATATATGTCACACCTGACTATAAGTCGCAGGATTGGCTAAACTATGACTAAACTAAACTAAGCTAAACTATCAGTAGTGATTGTTTTACCTGTAGCCAATAACTCATGTACGGGCTTCAGTTTGAGGACAGTTTTTCAAATGAATTAAATTCAAAAATACTTAATTTGTCCCAAAGGAAAATTAAATACATGAGGCTTTAGCTAACAGTCCACTGGACAGAGGCCAATCAAAAAAGATTTATTTTGCCAGTATAAAAAAAGGAGAACAAGAAACAGCTTCAGTGTTCAGAAATGAATAGCCATGATTAGCAATCAGTATTTTACCTATGTACATTAGAGAAGTCACAGGTGGACCTGATTGGAGAACCAGAGAACATTTCTCACTAAAATGCAAGCTAATAATAAAAAAAGCCAAGCCTAAAACTCTTTATTTTTTTTAATTTCAAAAACCAGCTCCAATCTCAAAAATGTAGTAGCTCATTTTAACAATTAGTATCTTAATTTCACAAGATAACACAATGATAGACCTCTGATTGCTGAAAATTCCTCACTGGAGATTCAAGCTCACAGCTTGTACCAGTCTTATAAAGTATTTCTGGTAACAAAGAAAGGGCATTTGAGTTTCTGAAGTGTAACAGCTGTTATTAGCAGTTTGTATTTTGCCAGTTTCTATTAGTTGGCATCTCATCATCAATAAGCACCACTCGGAATCATATTAGTTTAAAGAAACAGAAGTTATGTGTGGAGCCAACAGATAAGAGTGGGGTAAAGTGGATATCTGCTGTTTTAACAAGTTGATTTTGAGAAATGTCACGGCAATTAATGTAGATTACTTTTTTAATAACTTTAATCTACAGTCACTTTGCACATCACTGTAATCCACGAAATGCACAAAACAGCAGTCCTTCGTCAGACAGAAATAAGGATCGACTCTATTTGTGATGGATGACGGAGCGAAGCGCATACATTTCTGGAAGCCGGATGAGCCACACAGGAAGTTGGGAACAGGAAGTGTAAATTGGATCAGGTATCATGTCAAAATAAAGGAGGAATGGGTCTGCCTGGATGCATGAAAGGATCCTACACGGATCCAGTTTGGATTAAATGAAAAGATAAAGCACACAAGGAACGTAGTCAGCGTGAAGCCGACATAAGGCAGCCCAACAGGTGTCAACAGTGAGCGAGTGCAGGGGAAATGTGGCAGGGTGCAGACAGCAGCCAGGCACCAATCATGACAATGACAGAAAGTTCCATAAATGGTTGTAGTATATTAAATTGAAGACCACAAGTGCCTGTTACCAAAGTGTTCCTTTGAGAACCACCAAAGCAAAGATTATGCTCATAATTATGCAGTTATTTTCCTTAAACGGACACTGTTTTCTATTGCAATTCATTTGCTTTAGACAAATATTTCCTATGCACATTTTTTTTTTCACTATCAACATTCTGTTTAACCAACAGGGACTTGAGTGCAATGAATTAAGACTTTTTTTGTAAATAACTGGCGGATGAAAAATTACAGATATTTTAAGGTTTTTGATAAATGGAACTGTAAAAAACAGGTTTCACATACCAGAACTCCTACTTTTATATTCACATTAAAATGGGGCTGTACTTTTCACATTTATAAAGGTCGAGTTGACTTGGCCATTACGGCGCTTTAGCAGTCTACATTGGAACAAATTAGGTGGACAGCTCTTGCCCAAGGTAGAGGTTTTAATGAGGATAATCCCTTTGTTTCACTTAAAAATAAATAAAGCAACTGAAAAATAATTGGTGTACAGGCTCAAGGTTATTTCTCAATTAAAAAGTTTTGTCATGAATGACTCCAGATCAGGCAACAATTACAGACAGAATAACAGGTTTATTGAAAATGGAACGAGGCGAGAGGTAGGTCTTCATCTTCCCAGTGGGGTCCTGACTGGATGCTGAGGAGGAGAGGTAAACGATTATTGTCTGAACTGCAGATGACAGAATTATGTGAAGGAGAGAATGCGAGCTTTCTGTTGTTGGAGGATGGCAGGCGATGGTTTTAGTTACTTTTTTGGTGTCGGTGCTGAGTCTCTCTAAGGAATTTAGATAGGACAGGATTAATTTGTGACACATTAGAATGTGTGATGAACACAGAGGTGCGATGGTAGCTTGAGGCAGACTGGGGAGGGCTGATGATGAACTCAGTGATACTAGGACCTAACAATCTAGAAGCAAGTTTCTTGGAGTGGGTTCTGAGTGGAAATTTCTGAAAGATAACCAAACTCCTTGTGAAGGTGAGGAGGTGGGAGGAGGAATTATTTTTCTGTCTGTGATTCTCTTGTTTTAGGTGGAGGTGCGTTGGATTGTGGTTTGGGTTTGGTTTCCGGTGCTGCAGCGATGGAGAAAGTGAGTTCTGACTGAAGATATGACCGAATCAGGGAAGGATGAGGGAAGAAGGAAAGGTTGATAATCGAGAGAGACTTCAAGAGGAGATAGACCTGCAGCACCACACGGGATATTGGACCTCCATGATTTCATAAAAAGCCACATGGTGTGATGTTTCCCAGCCGTACATGTATGGGCTTCTCCATCAATACTTACCTTCGTGGTCTCTCCGGTGGGCCGAACAGCAGGTCCTGCAGATACCGCGGTCCAGGAGGAAGCTCAGAAGGGGCAGAGACTTTTCTATTGCAGCCCGACAACTGTAGAATAACCTCCCCCTACACAGTAGAGAGGCTCGTTGTCTACTTTTAAAACCCATCTTTTATTCTCTGGCTTTTAACATCAGCTCGTCTTAGTTTGACCTTGTCTGTTTTGAATTGAAAATCACCAGTGAGAATACATATTAACATTTGGTTGTTTTTTTTCCTGTGAGTCACCAATGGCAATATATACTGTTTGAAATTCAAATTCAGTAATGCCATCTTACTTTTACATTTTATTACTTCAAAAGTAACTGAAACATTACATTTTACAAAGAACAGATGCATGTTCATCCTTTTTGTGAGCAGGCTCTATAGTCTTTGGACCTCTATACTGTATTACCAGTTTTAACCCATGGGCTATAAAAACAGCCTGCCCTACTTTCATTAATAAGAGCCTCTCACCACTGAACCCACTGCCACATTCTGAACTGATTCCAGAGCCACGTCTCTGTGGACAGAGCCGGCAGAATCCAGACGAAACTAAATTAAAATGCCCCACAAGGTGTTGTAAAGAAATAACCAGAATCAAGTGAGCATGGATTTGTTTTCGGTCATTGATAGCCGTGGGGTACAGATGGATGTCTGCTTGACCTATACCTCCAGGATCAGTCAGCCATTGCTGTGCAGAGGCTGCTGTAATGCCTTGTTGTTAATTCCCAGTTGCAGTCTCCATCTGCTCACTAGAAGAATCCAATATGCATAATAAATTAGATTGTTTAAAAATACGTAGGAAATAGGCAGGCAAAACTGTAGTCTCATTACCATCCGAGGTATACTCTCTTATCCAAGTTGGCCGTGTGTCGTAAGGAAGAAAATGACTTGTAGGACTTTGCACACATTCCTCGTGAGCATTTAAGATTTTGTATTTATACTGTAATAAAAGGCAGCTAAAATATGAATATGAAAACATTGCATTTGAAAAGATGTCAGATTTTCAGATAAAAAATGGATAGGAACTCCAAGTCCTGTTACAAGTATCTTAACAGCATGTTATGTGATGTTTTAGAGTATGTTGGAATGAGAAAATGCTGATAGGGGTGTAAGGCAGTGTAAATTATTTATTCTCACCACAATGGTCCAAGGGGAGCTTTGTCACCCTAAATGTTGTGTCGTTGAGATCCACGGCCTGCCTGATGGGTCTCATCGTTGTTCAAACCGTCCAGAATTTTTGACATTTGTTTTGGGAATTGTGGTTTTAAATGTTGATGATGTTTAAATTTGATTTTGATTACACAATAGCAAAAAAAGCTGCCCTTTCTTGAGAGACTCTGACACGTTTATGTTTATTTAATGAAGCTAAAACTGACACAGGAAAAACTTGACTCTTAAAACAGAGACATTCAGCTGGAATACGTTTCAGTATCAGTGACCAGAAGGAAAGCTATTATGGGAACGAGGATTATAGCAGCATATCCTTTCTTCTGTTAATTGGTCTATGGACACTTTTAATTCAATTAGATTGATTCAGTGTGAGGAATAACAGGAAGAACACTGTATTGTTAAATGCTAAATGGGCAGAAAAGAGGACAATGAAACAATAACAGGCAGTAAAGGTTGGAGCTAATTATCATTTAGGGACACCAACGTTCATACTCCCTTCTTCATATTGTTGCTTAACTCCATATGTGAGCACTTCAAGATTTTTAGAGGAGATTAGGACTCAGAAAAAGGTTCTTACTTTTGAACCATCCTACCCTGCCTCACTAATTTTGTCTTCAACCTAAGCTGTTTCTCTAAAATGCTCTAAAGTACTGACCCACCCCGGCTGGTTTGCCTGGGGCAACCAGTCTTTTTGGGTATTGGGTTGGCCCTCTGCTAGGGGCTGAGTGAGGGGCTTGGGTATCTCTGGGTTCCACAATTGCCTCCCGTTTGGCTTTCCGGGGCCAGGCAGGATCAGTAGGCTTTCATGGCTGTGGGGTTTCTGTCTCAGGCTCTCCTCTGCTGTCCTCTGGTATTAACTGTCCCTTTGCACCCATCATCCACTCATGTATATGACCTCACCAGTACATAGATTTCATATGTAAATGCGGTCCATATACAATAAAAATATACCTAATATATCTCACTATTTATGCTGCATGCACTTACTAATTGCTTTTGGTTAAATGCTAAACTGCAATGCATCGCTCTTTACCTGAACATGTCTAATGACAATGAAGCTGATTCTAATCCCATCACTGAGTAAAAAAGATTGTGTAAGAACGTCACCACATATTTCACACAAACACACACACACACACACACACACACACACACACACACACTATGCACTCAATACAGTATCTAGACGGGCCTGTAGTTTTCTCCATTTGTGTCAACACTTTTCTTCCATGCTTTACAATGCCGCTCGGTGTTGTTGCTGATATGCATTTCTGTTAGTTTTGTCTCCTTATCTGTAGGCCCTATATTTCTGGACCCCTGGTTCTGTCATGGTGCCTAGGAGGACTTTTAGAAGCAGCTGGTTTTCCAGTTTTGTCATTTTTTTGTCAATATATTTATTTTTTTATCTGTTCTTTATCTTTTTCATGTATCCCTCTCCCTCTGAGGTATAAAACCTTAAGAGCAATACAATTAATTATCAAGGGCTGGGCGTCACTGGGGGGATGTATAGGTATAAAGCCTTCGTTGGTAAAGTAAATATGGTTGGCATCACTACAGCTGGCAGAGTATTCTGCTCGAGCATGAAGCCGAACATGACAAGAGGGGAAATAGGGTTGGCTTTAATACATTTTTACTGTTTTAAATAACTTTTAAAAACTACAATGTGTCTTGCCCCTTATTGACTTTACTTTTTTGTGTTACAATGAAACATGTAATTCATTCACATTCATTTGCATCCTCCCTTTATTTATTTATCCAAATATTTCCCAGTGTTTTATCTCTTCATGTAATCCCATGATGTCTCTAACAAATTATATTTGATATTTTTCAATATGATTTAAGATAGTTTGAAACAAAACGGTAAGAGCTTCCAAGCAAGGATTTGTGCCAAATTTGAAGCAGCTGTACAATCAAACAAAACTGTTAAAATGTCACCTTTTTCCGAGGAAGAAATAGACTATGCTGGAGATAAAATCATTTTTAAATATTTACTACATAAAATATTGAATTTGTAAACTGAAAAACAACTTTACATGAGGAAAACTTTCTATAAACTGTTTACAAAAAAGTACACACCCTTGAACTAATATTTGGTTGAGGCTTTTGCTCCAGTTTCAGCATTTGGTCTTCACACCTGCAATCAATTATGATCTCAAACTCAAATGCTTGAGGGCCGGTGTCTTGCAACGTTTAGACATGTCCCTTGCACTACACACCTGAACCAAATGGCTAAACTGCCTCACTAGCATGAAGTCATGCTCTACAGAGCTCTGCTTAAAGAGCTAATATTTGAGTCAGGTGTGTTCAAGCAGGGACACAGCTAAAAGACTGCTGAAGAATCTTATCAACCGTGATTACATTTCATATGTCCCCAAAGGATTTCCTGACATCTGCTCGTTTGCATTATTTAGCTAAAGCCATAGCTTTGCAGAGATGTCACAAGAAAAAAACTGACCAGAGAGGTTGCCAAGAGGCCAACAGCAACACCGAAATTTCTACAGGAATTTCTAACAAACACCGGTGTCGTTTCACATGTGACAGTATGCTCCATCCATCCAGACTAAGAAGTAGGGTTGGGAGACAGACTTTTGTATCTCCCAAATAAAACACCTAGACCTAAAAAATATATATATATAAATAAAAAATCCTCAAACACAGGTAAAATGTGTTGTGATCTGATGAAACAGATTTACAGTATTTGGCCATGAATCCAAATGTCTGGCACAAAATTGATCCCATACATCACCAAAAGGAAGCATGACGGTGGCAGTAAAATGTTCTGAGGTTACTTTCCTTGTTATGGGGTTTTTGTTAAGGTTAGTGGAATTGTGAAAAGCACTAATAAGTGAAAAAAGTAGTTACCTTTGATGAGAGTTTGGTCTAGAAGGTGATATCAAGAACACCAGAACAAATATTATAAGGTAATGAAGGAGATGGATCAAGACTTTAATATTGACTGTTACATGACTATTTACATATATGTATCTAATTTGTTGTAAACACCTTTGAAATGTATGCATCACTTCTGACATTGGCTCATTTTACCCAGTAGAAGCAATCTAACATTGAAAAGCTTCTTTAGTATAAATGACTCTCAAAACAGAAACTATTTTATCACTTTTTATTTAAACAAGCCAGAGAAATGGTATCTAAAGAGGTTCAAAATGGGAAAAAGAAAGAACGAGACCTGAAAAAGTTACACCAGCTTTTTATAAATCAGCAGAGCCACGCCCCCACATAGGAGCTACACCCTCACCTGCCGGCAGTAGAAACTGGTCACCACTCAGACATCATCTGCCATACTGTGGAATAGCATGAAGTCCACGTTGATCCAAGTGTATATGCTGCCTCGAAAAAAACTTACCCGTTTCCTTTTTCAGTCCCATTGTCCATATCTATGTAGGCCACATCTGTGAGGTCCACCGTACTTGTGAATCATCTGTTGTTTCAATACCACACCACCTTTATTTATAAAGCACTTTATAATACCAAAGGTCATCAAAGTGATGTACATGCAAATGAAAATACCAGTAAAATTAAAATATAAAATGTATTAAAAATGTAAATGTACTAAAAGTAATTAAATTAAATAAATAATTTAAATAGAGTCAACCTCTCTGGATGTGCAAAATGCTTCTGCAAAGAGTCTTTTAACACAGTAATCCAGCCTAGATTACTACAAATGCATGAATCACTGTTTCAAAAAGCTGCCGTGATGTAAATGCTTAACTTTAGCTTGCTGCCTCAAATGAAAAAAAAAGCTTGATTTAACAACCGCCCTAATCTGGCTTCAAGTTTAAGATCATTATCCTTCTTAAATTCCAAATTTGTGATAACTGGTCAAATATTCTGTGCTAGAAAAGTGAGATCTATAGTAGGAGATGGCAGATGTGCCACCAAAAAACATCCCCTATGTTATTTATTTTCCCAATAACTGCTTTCAACAGCTTCAACACCCTGTAGCCTCATGTAATATCTAACACTTCTAATTGTTCTTTGGCACCCAAAGAAAAAAACAACAACAACAGTTGTCTCTGTATTAGCTGTTCAGCATGACTGTCCTGAGGTAAAACTGATTTGGGATATGATAAAGTATTGCTGTGAAGAAGGTGTTTCATCAGTTGTCTGCATATGCTTTCAAAGAAAAGGTTGTGCTATATAATAATCTGATGTAGTGGTTTAGAAGTGACTTATGTATAACTGCATGGTCAATGAAATATCTTGAGAAGAGGATGATTCCCAAATTGAAAACTGTTGTCCAACTGTTTCCAGGGAAACATCTAAAAAAATATAGTTTGGCATTAGGAAAATATTTCCCATGTCATACTCCAAGAATACAACTGAATCTAATACCATTTGTTTCCATGTTACCTGTGTATATGTAAACATGAACACATTCATTGAAGACATATAATTATTAGAGGAACTCTCATCCGTCTAATTAACCTCAGTGGGGCCCCAGAACAGGAAGTGAGAAAGGAGGTGACATAACAAGGTTATTCACCAAGGCAACCATCAAAACAGCATTTATTAAAGTGACAGTGGGAATAATACAAAATGTATTTCATGCTCTAAAACAGGGGTACTGAAGAGGTAATTCAACCATTTGATTCAGGTGTGTTGGACCATATCTAAAAGTTCCAGGACATTGGCAAGGACTGGAGCTGTTCTAAAAATAATTTTCTAGTTACAGTTAAATTGCCTCACTTCCTTAGCTGTTTTTAAGAGTGTTATGTTGCTCTCAAAATGGCAAAGTTCAAAAAAGCTATCTGTGATGTAACTGCAACAATAATTGAAATGCATCTTATTAACTGAGGAGGGTTGTTGTGTGACCTCCTGGGTGAGTTGGCTATGTGCTTTTGGAGCAATTTTGGTAGTTGGACCACTTCTGGGAAATTTCACCACTTTTCCATGTGTTTTTATTTTTATTTATTTTTTCCATTTCTGAATAATGGCCCTCATTGTGGCTCTTGTGACTCGGTAACCTTGAAAACATTAAAAATTTTAAATCTTTATATTCTGTTCTTAAATCTTTGTAGAATAATAGCTTTCTTCATGTTGTTAGACAGGTTTTGTTAGCATAGCAAGGACCAAGGACCATAGGAAGGACCAAGAACCAAGTTCCGAGATTTTTGCAGATGTCTGACCCCTCTGGCGCCAAGTTGAAATGACACCAGTGTTGTGCACGAGCATGAGAGAAGAAGAAAAGCATCTGTCCCTGTGACTGCACAGGTCTTTAGTTTAGAGGCGTAATGTCTTCTGAGGTAAGAAAGCTATAAATATTGAAGTTAGCCCATGTTCTCTCGCTAAAGGCTTGATTACAGCAGAGACTCAACAAAGTAGCCAGGTAAAAGTCAGGTGTCACATGCATGGCCCTATGATTTGGCCCAAATCACTCTCTCATCAACTGACTAATGCAGCCTATATAGGTAACTGCGGGACATAGAAGATAGCTCATTTTACAGGGCATGAAAGGGAAAGAAAATAAATTATAGTTAACTTCAAAACTTGCACAATGCACCTTTAGGTGATTTTTTTTGACTGTATGTGTCTGACAGTAATCAGGCTTGAGTATGGCCAGTAAAACTGGACAAAGAAACATTTATTAACTGAATTAGCTGAGGGTATACATTTCTTATATTATTGAATATTATTGAAATTTATTGAAAACTTTTTTTAATTTCAGTAGCTCAGTTCACTAAGGCTACGTCACACTGCAGGGAAATGCGACCCAAATCCGATCTTTTTGCCGATATGCAATACATATCTGTCTTTTTCAAGGCAGTGTGAACGGCCCAATTCTGATCTTTTCACCCCCAAAAAGATACGATTTGTACGACTTCCATATGTGGTACTAATTTGGATACGTATCGGATATTTTTGAAACCGTCCGCAGTCTGAATGGCCATGTCACATTTTTTCTGTCTTTTATGTGACTATCCTGGATCATACTACACATTCACACATAGTATTAACAGTTAGCGCTCCACAAAAGACCACTGGTAATAGCTGTGGTGCTTTTTTTTCTTACTTTACTTTGTTCTGCTATGCTGTGGTCTTAATACTGCCATCTCCAATTGCGCAACAGCTTTCTAACAACAACAAGGAAAGGTGCCAGCCGGTATCCACGTTTTTTTTTTTTTTAACAAAACTTTATTATACGCTTCAAGAACTTATTATAATCACCATTACTTCCGTAAACAGTGCGCTGATATGTGACATTTCCTTCTGTTATCTGCACTTGCGGGTCACTTTGCGGTCTAAAACCGCTCAGACAGCATTATGATAGTAATCACATTTAATAGTAGTATGAATGACCACCCCAAAAAAATGTGATTTTATCACAAAATCGGTTATTGAACATGAATACCAGCAGTGTGAACGTAGCCTAAGTCAAACACATTATAGTTTAATACAGATTTATGATGTTTTAATGCCTTTATTGCTTTTAGTTATGGGTTTCACCCACCTCTAGCTAATGAAAAAACACAGCATTTAAGATTAGAATATTGCATCAGACCAAGAAAAAGGCAAACATTTTCATGTACAATTGGGAGTTTAATCAAAGGTATGTTAAATACAAGACAAAAGGTTGTTTTTTTCAAAACATACTTTTAATCTGTCAAAAAAGCCTCCTAGAAATGCATATTTCAATTTATTGAATATGACTGTATATTGTATGTTTTGGTTAGCAATTGTTTTTTTACCTTAGTAAATTAAATCCTCTTTAAAAACAGTTTATTTCTGGGATGTTTGTCGAATAGATAATCTGAAACATTATAGTCAAATAAATAACTAAAGAAACTTGTGAAGGGACAAATAGTTTTTACAATACTAAAATATCTTATGTTTTTAATTATTCACTTTTTATAAGGCAGAAGCAAAATATTAGCAAAATTAAAAAAAAAATCTTAGCAATCCTCTCTTTTTTCAAATTATGTACAATGTCTGCATTTTGTACATTCATAGCGAGGCCTTCAAGTGAATAGATTTTTTTTTTAAATGTGACAAAACTAAAAACCATGATGGCTAAAATGTTCTTTTTTTCTTAAAGTTCTTTATGGGTACTAAAAGCTCCACATGATCTGTCTGTTTCAAAAGAGAGTGTATGTAAGACAGAAACTAGATTTGGACCTGAATAAACACAACTTTGCGGCAGTCTCACTTTGGCATATGTGAAAAATATTCAGAGTTGAAATAAAATGAAGCCGATTGGTATCAGAGCCCAATCCTCTCTCACGAGAATGTGTTAATTTTATGGTGCAACCGAGGAGACCAAGACACGTCAGCGAATGATGGAATGCAATTTCACAACCAAGCTTATCCTTATGTGCCATTATCCATCAATGAAATGCTTCACTGTAATTTAGAGAGCTAAATGCAGCCCTGCGGAGCTACATATCTACCAGTCGAGTCAAATTGGGTCAGAGCTATCCCCAAAGCCCTCTAAACAGATTTATCAAGAAGTGATTTTAAAAGAAACAAAAAGCAAAAGGGATTAAAGAACCAGAAAGAAATATGGCGGATGAGTAAACAAAGGAAAAAGAAATCTGGAAGTAATGGCCATTTTATTCTTTATGGATTTGAAATCACAGCATGTGCACATCAGAAGCAACAACTTTTTAATCATTTGGACCATGCAGACAATTGATTGTACTTTAATTTACTTTCCCGCAGATATGTCTGATGCACAATTAAGCCCAATATTAAATGTACAAGCAGTATCCTATAAACCAACTGTCACGTTAGCTGCTGACGGTGCTAGAGCCCCTTTTACACCCTTCTGGCTCAACGTTTCAATTGCTTTCAAATCTTTTTATGCTGCGGGGCTAGAGCTTAAATTTCTCCCCAATTATTCAAAGCAAAGTGGTTATTTGGATAATGCACTACATTTTTCACCATGTTTCATTTTTTTGTTACATACATCAAAAAGAATAGGTTATTTTTCAAAGTTTGTTATGCTAACGATTGTCTACTGCCCACACTACATATTTTGAGCATATCTTTCGGTTGTGCCACTATGAAATTTCCTTTTTTACAAAAGCTAGGGTAGGTTTTGTTTCCAAAAACCCTGGTATCCTAAAACCTGGAGATGGATATTTGTAGAGGAAGAGTGTTAATTAGTAGTTCTGAGTTTTTCTTTTGGTCTATATTCACTCAGTATCTTCTATCAAACATATTCAAGGCCAGCAGTCTCTCTTTATTTAATGCTTCTCTAATTGCTTATGTGCCATTTATTTTAAATAAGGATTTTCATGCTCTTATTTAAATTCATTCATATGGTATGTGTTTTTTCAATCTTCTAAATCAGTGGTGTTCGTTCCGTTCCATTGCTCAGCTCAAATGCGTCTAGTTCCAATTAGGTTATCCCACTAGCATTTGCTCTCAAATAGCCCATCTTTCAATGTACCTGTCCATCTACTGTTGAGGTCTACAGACTGCATTGCAAACTAAACAGGGATATTTATTATCACTTTATTGATCTTACATTTCTACTCTACCTGAGAACATGCTCAGATTGTGTATGTGTCTTTAATTTTTTATTAAAGCGGACCAACAACTATTTGGGGATCTCTTCTCCATGGGTGTGTAAAAAACTTGACTATAGACTGATGGAAAGGAGGGTTATATCAGCATGAGGAACAGGTGGCGTGAATCATATGATCATGGGACACAGGTGAGAGCAATGAAGGTAAAGAGCTGAGGGAGCAGGAAAATGACATACAGGGTAGGCAGGGAGGAAACAAAGAAGTGTAACAGATACAAAATACAAATCGAAAAAACAGAATCAAGTAACCAAATCACTAGATAAAGAACAAACGCTAAAGGAGAATAAACCTATAGAAAGAATGATGCCAGGAACATATGGAATATGTCCAAATCATCAAACCTTGGGATAATGACAAAACCATTGTATCACACCCTATTTTTATTTATTTTGTTTCTGATTCTCATTAGGTCCAATTAATTTTCATGAAATATAAGTGATTATGACAGCTAATCAAGCCAATTTAATTGGAAGCTTACTCATGTTGTGCCCAATATATTGCAGTCAATCAAAACCTCAGAGATGTGAAATGACAGAGGCAAAAATGATCAGCACCCTTTAAGAATAATGAACCTGTGGCTGTCTCCAACTAAGATTTCACATACATGTCCACAGGTCATTTCCAAAGACAACAAATGTATATCACCACCAATATTGTTGCTTTGTAGCTTTTAAAAAGGAAAGGCCTTTGCAGTTTATTGGGGTTGCGACAACTCACTGATGTGAGTTGTTTTAAGGAAAGGAAGCTCTGTTTGACACAGACAAACAGTTGAATGAAGGAGGATTCATTTCCAACCAAGCCAAGGTAACAAATTACAGATCCACGCAGTATCTGGGGGAGTCTGAAGCTCAATTTAGGATACCCAAAGAACTAAGGGCCAAACGCCTTTTCATAAAGATTTCAGACAATATAGCCGATTACATCTAATTTTTGTCATCACTCAGCACAGGGCTCCAATTAGCTTTAGACACAGTCCGGCATCAAGGCCCCGTTTCAGCAAACTGGGTAAGTCGATGTTCAGAGTCTTCCATTTCAGAAAGTGCAGAAGTATTGACCCTCAGTCAAATTATGACAATAAATTACTCTGTAAAACAATCCTGCTACTGAGCAGAGTATTTAGGGCAAACCCTCAGTTTTTTCTACTTCTAAGCTGAGATCTGCACAAGGAAGTGTCGGGAAAGGTTTTTATGCCAACGGCAGCTTTTTAATAACGTAGATGACGCATAAAATCGTTCAGAGGCAGCTGTATGTCACGCTATCAGGAATGTTACTGTTGGACTCAGTAATAGTAGAATTTAAAGATTCAAAGATTATTTGTCTTCACCGCATGTTACAGTGATGAAATTTCTTTCAGGACACTGGAAACTAAGATTACACATAAATTCAATGGCGCTCCATAGTCAGAGACCAACAATATTAATAAAATAACTACACAGAATGAAAGCAATCGTTTATTCTGTGTCCAATCTTAAGACTTACCCCTCTAATTTTCCATTGATATATTTTAGTTTCCATTCATATATTTCCTCCACCCAACACTACAGCACATTTCTTCACTTAAATAATGCCACCTTTACTTCAACTTAAAATCTAAATATAGCCTATATGATTAATATAAAGTGATGTTGGCACAAATTATACTGGATGGGTGAAGCCAAATTCTTGTAAAAAGATGAATAAACATATCAGTTAATTCAATAACTCATACCATTCCATCATTAATTGCCAGTGTTTATTATAGCCAATTGATGCTTTAGCTGATTAGGTTAAACATAAGAATACCTTTATAACTGGGCCATACCTGATTAAAATGTATTTTCCTACTTCATCTTAATGTGCTGTGACGTCCATTTTATGCCTGTCGGGTTGCACCTCGACACATAATCGATGTGCCCCCCTCCCCTTTGGGTGTTGAATGAGTGAAGTGTGAGAATACAGATTAAATTCTCTAAATAACACTCATATCATTCATGCATTAACTTTTACTGCAATTATCTGCCATTAACTCGCTCTTCTCTGCAGCAACAGCATTGTTTCTTTTTTTTAAATTATGGTTTAAAATTCTCCATATGCCTTCATAAAAGACTTCTAATTCCACTTGTGGGAAGCTGTTGAGTCTTATTGTTTCCTGCTGTTGCCATGGTGGATCACGTTATCTGCGTTCTCTATTGATGAGGCCTTCTTTCATGCTTGTGCTCGTGCTCAACTCAGAGTTTAGTTTCCTGATTAATTTCACCGGTTCTGAAACCGAAAATGCAGAGTATGACATTGTGTGGTAGAACTACTCAGGGTAGGTGCTTTCTACTCGGGGTAGATCGGCCATTCTTTCTAAAACAGGGACCTGGACCATACATGTCTTGTCAAATTTAGTCATCCTCAACATATCATTCTGACTTCGGAATGTGTTGTCACCAAGAATCACATTTCCTGTGAGTTCTGCATCTGTTTTTCTGTTTGGACAAACAATGATTGTTCGAGCTTGGCCTGTGCTTGTGATTTACTACATGAGAGAATAAAATGATATGAGGGAGATCTACAAACACTGCACCTTCAATTCAGTCCAATCCAGTTTTAAAATTGCCAAATTAACCTCACCTCAAGGGACACTATGAGACAATCAGGTCATTTTAAGCTAAGCTATAAGCCATTAAGTGTAATGACTGTGACCAATCATAGTTATATTATTTTGCTGAATAGCACAGCTTTTTGTGTTTGTTTCAGAAACCTTTCTCCCACAAACAATAGCTGAACAAGTCAAAACCCCCAAATTAGGAGGAGTTGTATAAACAGCCTTGTTATGAACTCCACATTGTGGGAAAACACAAAACCGATGGCCAAGGTATAAAAAGTCCTGTGAAAACAAGTTGTGTGGGAAAAGATGCTCCACTATTACCCCACAGCCACGTTGGCACATATATCCAGTTAAAGCATATTCAGTGCATACCAACAGCTATATTGGAAGCACTTTCCACCATCCAGCAGTCTGATTTATGTGCAATTAAGCCTGATGCAGTTCATTTGGATACTAAATACCTAGAATTGCATCTATTGTATGTGCTGTGTAATCTCTACCTAATTTTGAATTTTGGCTGTCAATTTAGAATTGACAGCCAAAATATAAATAATTAATTTTTCTATACAGTTAAAACTGTACTCACATTTGATGCACTTACCCCACTAATGACCTGATATAATAATCCCAGAAGATCTTCTGCTTTGACCCTAAATCATTAGACTGGAAAATATTGTACTATTGAGCACCAATAATCAGCAAATGATTGCCTATGAAGTTAAGATTTTTGTTGAGGCAGGATGACCCAGTTGGCAATAACAGTAATGTTGATTTTTTTTTTTCTTGTCAAATTAATTTTCTGAAAAAGAACATCGTCTACCTGCTTGGTAATTACCTTTTTTTTCCTGGACAAGTAGTCAGCAAAACACAAAGAGATACAACTTGTTTTGTTCCCGGCCAGCATGACTGGACAAACTGACATAACAGGGAAAAGTAATTATTCCTCTTCCTGTTAGTTTTATATGTGCACTGTTAACATGGTTAGGCTGGCCAAACATCCATGGCCTATGCTAAATTAATTTCATACACAATCTCCACATATTGTGCAATCTGCTTTGTTTTGTGAGACATCACAGTTTGAAATCAATCCAACTTTCAAATTAGATTTTGGTCTATATGTTTAGAAAAATAATCATCAAACAATTTTTGCCAAATTAGTGTGTACACTTCAAACACCAATATGTTTACTCCCTGATGAATATTCATATAACTGCAGTGATTTTATTTATAATTTCCAGCATATCAGAATTTAAATGAGGAAAATTCACCATAGTAAACAGAAGTAATGCAGAAATTAGGAAGCTCAACTATCCCAGTTTGAAATTATAGTAGTATTTAATTACATTTTATTTATATAGCGCCAATTTACAATGCATGTCATCTCAAGGCCCTTTACAAAGTCAATTTACTCATATCATACAGACAGATTGGTCAAAAAGTTTCCTCTCTAAGGAAACCCAGCAGGTTGCATCAAGTCTCTCCGAGCAGCATTCACTCCTCCTGAAAGAGCGTAGAGCCACAGTGGACAGTCGTCTGCGTTGTTGATGGCTTTGCAGCAATCCCTCATACTGAGCATGCATGAAGCGACAGTGGAGAGGAATACTCCCCTTTAACAGGGAGGAGAACCTCCAGCAGAACCAGAACCAGGCTCAGTGTGAACGCTCATCTGCCTCGACCCACTGGGGCTTAGAGAAGACAGAGCAGAGACGCAAAAAGCACCAAAGCACATTGATCCAGGAATCTTAGTAAATGTGAAAAAGCCAAACTTGGTCTTACACAGTTTTTTTATCATGATCTCCAGCTAGTTTGTCTTTTCATTTTATTTTTTGTTGCATGTTAACAATTTCTTTGCTATGTTCCTTAAGGGGCCTTCACATTGACCTTGAATGTGGCAAGATTTATATGATATCCCTATGCACAGGTGCAACACAGGAGTGATGTGATGCAAAGCAATGCTAAAAGTGAGGCCACAGAGGCAAGTTTAGCAACGCAAAAGGTGCAATTTTGGTGATTAAAGTGAAGCCAGAGCGAAATGACACCTGCAATGGATGCAAAGCAACAGTTGCTGGAGTTGAAAAAGCGGAACTTTTGTATCTTGTGGCAACAACCAATCAGGAATTGGATGTGGCTGTGATGTGGGGTGAAGGACTGCGGTGGAGAGAAAGTCGTTTTCATGCAACATGGAATAAACACTGATAGTGGCGGTCTACAGTTGGCCTGAGTTGTATGACTCAGCCGATCATTACTACCGAGACAACTCAGAAAGGACCAAGCTTGGAGAAAAGTGAGTGAGGAGGCTGGAGTGGCCGTTAAGTGAAAGCATTACAAGATAGCACCATTGTACTGCTGTATTTCTAACCTGTCCCCCGCTGTGCAACTGCTGTTGCCTGTTGTGCGAACGGCCGGCGATATGTCAGGCGAGCCACAGCACGCAAAAGTGGCAACATTGTGGCGCCATGTGAATGCACCATTAAGCTGTGCTTTCTCTAGTGATTTCCTTATGCTTACTGTTCCTAGGTGTTTGAGTTTGTTTGTTTTGTTTATCGTCTCTATTTGCTTCTATTTTAGTTAATTTTGTATTATGTAATGTCCTTTCATGTGTTTCCCTTCAGATTTTGTCCGTCACACTCCTCACCTCAGCTCCTCTGTTCTCATTAGTTTGAGCTGTTCCTCATTCCCGTCTGATTAGCTATTCTGTATACCTGTCATTTCTTCTTTCTGTCTCAGTATTTGTACTTTATGGTTCTCTCTTGGCCTGTCCGTATGGAGATAAGATTAGGTGTATCCGCAAAGGGATTTTGTCGATTAGCCTATGCGTTAACACAGATGTTGGTTTTGGGAGATAAATTATATATATATATATATATATATTTTTTTTTTTTTAACCGAGTGGATCAATATTAAAATGCCAGTTTTGGGTTTCTGTGTTATCCAATATCTTAGGAAAAATAAAATATCACTAAAACCATCACTACAGAGGTAGAGTTAAATATAATAGTCGTAGTGAGAGTGGGATATCAATCCAGAGCATTGGCGCAATGGCCCGGAAGAAGAACTCTCCTATAGTCTTAAAACGGGTGTGAGGGACCATGAGAAAATTCTAATCCGATGACCTCAGCCTTCGAGAAGGGATATACGGACACAACAGGGCTCTAATGTAAGGGAGTCTGACCATGAAGAGCTTTAAAAGTCAGCACCAGGATTTAAAAATTAGAGCGAAAAACCACTGGGAGCCAATGGAGAGATTTCAAAATCCGGGTATTATGAGTCCTTCTGTTGGTGCGGGTCAGCACTCTGGCTACCGCATTTTGGACCAGCTGCAGATGAGACAGCTCCTTTTTGTTAAGACAAGAAAAAAAAGACTATTACAATAGTCTAAACGAGATGACACAGAAGCATGAGTGATGTCTTACACAGGTGAATGCTACGAGGTGTAAGCCACACCCTTTGGTTCACAAACCTTGGCTCAGTGACCTGGAAGTACAACGTCTCTGATCTTGGTTGATTGACCTGTATGATGTGAAAGAACAAAGTGATCGGAGACAGGGGTGTGAGGTTGCATATTTATAGCAGAACTCTTATCTGAAAGGGCTTTAAAATGGGACACAGACAAAAATACCCTAATCTAATAAGGCCAATATGTGTTAAACATGGTAGGTCAAAAAAAGCTCAATTTTCTGAACTTAACCATATATATATATATATACAAGCAGAGCAAACAATAAATACACTATTTAAAGTTGGATCTGGGACAAACAAGGCTGGATGAGTTGACACTGAATTACTGGGAATAAATATGCAGGTGCCTTATGCCTGCTGTTATGTATCACTATCACTGTAGAATTATTTATAGAGGACATATGTATTTTAAGAATAATAGACAAGGTGCGAGAGCACAACTTTCTTTTCAAACATAACAGCAAGTGTTTTTTGTGATTCCTGGTGGGAACTGGCTTGAACTTTTTGAGACAGGTGTGACGGCAGGTCATCCTTTAAATTTTGCCACGTGAGTGACAGAATGACAATGTTATTACCAGGTAGTGCTTGCCTGTGTCAATACGACACGTGGGTGATTTTGCCCGCAGTGAGACTACGGGAGTGTCGTAGTGACACCCGCTGCAGAAGACAGAAAAGATTGATGGCTGTGAGCTCTGCGGGGAGCAGACATGCAAACGCTGCATGACGTTGCAAACACAGGTTCAGCTAAAGTACAGTGTTTTCAGCTTCTCTCAAGGTCACCGTTCTCAAACTTGATGTAGAGTCACCAAGCTGTTTGAGGTACCCAGTAGTCATTTTGCTGATCAGATCACATTATTGGGATTTCATCTGTATTCGTGCAACACTATTTAACCATTTATGCCCTTTAAAACATTTTAAACGGCAGTCCAGAAACTAGTTAAGGGTTCCATGTGAATGAGAGAGGCTTCACGTTTTATTTTGAATACACCAGTTTGGTGAAACAGGGTTCCGTTGTAAAGTTATAAAAAAGTAAGTAGCTTAACTATAAATGGGTTTAGCTGGGATAAGCATAATTTAAATCTATATTTTTACCATCTTCAAACAATTTGGGTCAAATATATCTCAAACCCAGTTTAGGACAGTGTAATAGAAGACTATTTCATGGAGACGTAATTGTCAAATATCCTCAGTTCTGAAAAATATATATTTCCCTCACTATACTCTTTATGTCATTATGATGCTTCCAGAACTCACTGTGATGTCTTGAGGGCTTCTTTCTGTATTAGGTGTGGGTATCCATCTAACAGGCTGACTATAATACTGGCATATGAAACATGGATTCCTTACATTTGGAATATAATTCCATCTCTATCAGGCGTTTTTGCCAAATTAATACTGAGCACACAAATGACAATATTTTGGCGACACATTGTGCAGCCCTATCACAGTGGTGGAAATAAATTTTATTTTCATGAGTTAAGCCCACATCATGTTTTCATCTGATATATATTTACCCTCCTTGTTCTTAACAGATTTGCAAAAAAAATGTATAGAACCACAACAGGTCTCAGGTAGTATGGTAATTGTAAGACATTGAAAAAAAACAAATACATTGCATTCACTTAAACTGCTACAATAGTTTTTTTTAAATATTACTTTACTTTTAAAGCAGATCATTACATTGCACACATATACTCCATATGACTTTGTTTTGGTTCAATTTCACAGGGAAAATGTATTTACATTAAACCGTGACCATTGTCTTTACTGTAAATAAGGATAAACGCTTACCAAATACAGTTAGCTAAAAGTGAAACTAACCCAATGTAAAAGCATAACCCTGCCCACATACAAATTTTGAAAAATGCCACCAAAGTGGGCGGTGCCAGTAGGGGATGAGCAGTGGGGGTTTAGCAGTGGTACCAGTCTTTTGAGGTGTGGGATTATTCACCTGCTTCATCAGTTCAGGGAGTCTTTGTGGACCCCAGCGGGCCTGTACCTAATCAGTTCAGGATGCTGTCTTAAGGCGCTGATTCAGCGATTCTGGAAGCCAGCGCAGCCAAGGCATTGGTAGCCAAAATGGATTCAGTTTCTTTGTGGTAAAGTAATGCCAGGAGCATCATCGCTAACATGGATTAATGTTCAAAGCTTTAACAAACAAACACTAAACAACATCGATCAATGCTCCCAATGCTCGTAATTCCAGCTCCATAGTCTCACTATATCCCCGACTTAACCCCCACCGCTTACTCCCACACTTTTATAACCAAACGTGGTGATGAAAATGATGACCATAGCATGTACCGTTTGAACCAATAGGAAAACTATAACTTAACTGCAGTAGCCATCGTTCAATGATAGGAGGGCAGCACTTTGATGTTTTTAGAACAAACATAGCAGAACTAAACAAATTATCATGAAAATGTAAATAATTGCATAGTAACATTAAAGTGACAGCCTTAGGCCCAGTTAATAGGGGGCAAGTTACACTTTATCTAGGAGTATTAATTTGGAAGGCTATAGAATTTTGGGGGTTATAGTTATTTTAACATGGTAGATATCTGCTTTGCTCAGTTCCCACTCAGAGTAGTCGTTAGCTATAAAACTAACAGTGGTGAAGTCAGCCAAACACAGGTTTCCTCTATTCAAATAACCAACTGATAAAATAAATATCTATCACCACATCACTGAAGAACAAATAAATACATTTAAAATACATGACTTATAGATTAAGGGAATAAAATAAGAAAGAAAAGTAAATGGAGGATTAATTAATAAAACAATTAATTAAAATATAATTTAATTAGTAATAGCAATAAAAAAAGCAAATAAAAAGTGTGAATGCCTCTATCTATCTATCTATCTATCTATCTATCTATCTATCTATCTATCTATCTATCTATCTATCTCTCTCTCTATATATATATATATATATATATATATATATATATGAATAAATATTTGCAGCACCTACTGCTAACAGAATAGTTATTTAGGTATACTGTTTATTTTTTAATTTAAGGCATTATATCAGACAAAACTTTTCCTGTTTTTGGTCAGTTATTATAACCAAAATTATTTATATCACCTGCCAGAATAATGAGAGCGATAACATACACACATACATCCGTTTATACACACTAAGACCAATATACTGTTAAACAATTTTGGAAAGCCTGGATTTTGATCGCATTTGAGTTCAATGCAGGCCTCCATTCACAGTTCCAGTTTTAGTGAGAGCTGGATAAACTGATGTCCCAAATGTTTTGTAGTTTAGGCTATGCATACTCTGCCCTAAAAAGTATGATTAAGTGAAGATCTTTTGGGTACACCGCACATTTCTGCTCAGCAGAGGCGACAGCTGCCAGTCAGTGAGCCTCAGTGGAACAACAAGCTTAGTGTGGCATCTTCCAAGTCATTACCAGTTAATTCATCCACATCAAATCTTGCCTGCTTGATTCTTCTTGCCATATATCAGGGTGCCTAATTTGGAATCTCATGTTAAGAAAAACCTATTCATGCCATGCTATGCCATTTTTGTGTGTAATAGATTAGTGTAAATAGGGATATATGGCAATTTTAATGTAGAAATATCACTGAATAGTCAAGGGTATATGATCTTACAGAAAGTAGGCCTCATGATGTCGTAAAACAACCACGAATGTCAACATATTCCATTGGGATTTTATTTTCTGATTTACAAAGAGGTGCACATTGTAAAGTGGAGGGAAAATCATGCAGGATTTTCAAATGTTATAACAAAACCACATGTAATCTTAAATGCAAGACTTTTAGGGTGTGTCTCAAAATGTGTCTAGAGACTGAAATATTTAGCCATTCTTCTTTTCAGAATGGCATAGAGTCAGTCAGATATGATGGTAAGCTTCAGTCAGGTTTAGGTGTATGCCATTCTGACATGAAAATGCTTTGATCACAACATGATGCTGCCCCCACTATATGTTACTCTTAGGACAATGTGTTCAGGACAGGTGGTGTTTTGGTTGTAGGTCAAATGATTTTTTTTTACACAAACTTACAGGGTTGAAAAGTCTGGAACAGTTTCAAATTTTAACATTTTGCAACTCTGGATAAGGATGGAAAAAAAAATCCTATGAAAGAATAGTCTCCTGAAATTGTCTTTTGCAGTGGGCCAAGTGTGTTCAGGGTGTTAGTTTTCTTTCACACATTGCTTTTGTATGAAAGCCATAAAGTTCAGTTTTCTTCTCATCCTGACCAACGCAACTGTTTCCACTTGTTCTCTCTAGCTGTGAATTTTATTTTATTTTTATTTTCAATTTTTTTTGTTGTAGGCTGGAATACAAGATCTAAGTAAAAATAAAATTTAACTTCAGTTCAATTTTTATTGTCTTATACACAGTCAAACATGTTTCCCAGGGGTTAATGAACTTCTTCCTTTGATCTACACTGTGAAGACCAGGGCACATAATAGTACAAATGAAGTACAGATAAAAGAACTGACAGGAAATCAAATGGAATACCAGGAATGATCAGTGCAATGATCAGGGGAGAATGTGCAAAATAAAACCATAGTAAGATTAATAGAAGTGAGTATGCACTGTATATCATTACAGGGAGCTGCCAGCAATTCAGAAGCCTGATGACAGAGGGGAAGAATGAGTTCTTTAGTCTGGAGGATCACACACTTCTGTTCCTCCAGCCTGAGGAGAGAAGTGTAAAGAGTCCATGCTCAGGCTCAGGGTTGGCGGGGTCTTAGAGGGTGGTAGCAGCCCTTGTGCGGACTCTAGGGGGGGGTATGCTCAGCAGACAGGGCAGTGGAGTCTTGCTCACATTTGTTGTTGTCTTCATCACTGCAAAAACGGATCTAAAAATAAGTAAAATGTTCTTAAAGTTAGTGTATGTGTCCTTGATTTGTGCAGGTAAATAAGATTAGTTGCCAATGGAATGAGTACTTTGACCCCTAAAATAAGATCATTAGATATACTGCACTTGAAATAAGATAACTGAGATGAAATTTTCCTATTTTAAGTGCAAAAATCTTATTCCATTGGCAAATCATCTTATTTACCTGCTCAAATCAAGGACAAATACACTCATTTTAAGAACATTTTATAAATTTTTTGTTCAATTTTTGCAATGATAACTCTCTCTCTCTCTGCAGGTGTTTGCTGCCCACCGCAGTAGGGCTGCCATACCAGACTATGACTGGTCAAGCTGCTCTCAAAAACACAGCTGTAGCAGTTTCCGAATGATATTTGGAGACATACCAAACTTCCACATGATTCTCCTCAGAAGGTGCAGCCGCTGCTGAGGCTTCTTGATGAATCGGGTAGTGTTGACTGTTCAGGTCCTCGCTGATGTGGCAACCTAGTTAGTTGAAACTGCTGAAATTTGAAAGTTTTGGAAACCTTCTCTATAAAGAAAGCTTTCTCTAAATGTTACTACAGTCATAACAGGCAACGGAATTCACCAGTACTTGCGGCTGCCAGCCTGCTGTCCATGTAAACGCCATTAACGTTGCATTACTTTACGTAGAAATCATGGATGTACACACAAGAAACCAATTTGCTCCAATTCACTATTAATTTATAGACATAACTATGGCCTGAGCTGGTTTAATCTGTTATCAAGAAATACACGTCTTCTCATCTTTCTCCCTCCAATAGCCATAATTGCTTAGAGATGCACATCTTTTTTTCTTCCTCAAATAGGCATAATTGCTAACATAACAAAGTGTCATTTTTTTCGCATCTGTAGGGTGTTCAGGTACAACCTGTCCCACATATGAAAATACCTCGACAGGCAGAAGTGACAGCCCCGCCCACCCATGACACCAATTATACCAGCAATGTGGAAAGAACAAGCCTATAAGCTAAACTTAGCAGGCCAAGGGGCCATCACATTGTGAATTCAGGGTGAAAGACAAAAGGAAAAACGTCATCAACTTGAAAAAGATGATATAATTGAGATTAAAAATATATGTAATGTCATGTGTAGCACACAAGTAAAAAGCAGCAACCCCTAAGAGTCAAGAGCAAAACCCAATACTCGCACATCATTAGCTGCTCTTGACTGAAGAATATTATATTAAGATAAAATCTGAACTCTTTAGTATACTTTTTTTGTGGTGTGCCACATTGTTCTACCCATAATGTGTCAGGCATGTGGTTCTGTGCAGTGGAAGTGTGGTGTGTTGTTCTCACCATTCTCCAGCGGGGTGCAACAGCTGGATGCCAGCCTCTGGTGTTTCCCATCCATGGCTATTAGGAGAAGTCTTTAATGCAATGGACGGAAGGTGTCAGAGCATTAGATGATTAGAATCTGGCTCCTTCCATGTTCCAAGTTCTCCTGGGCTAACTCCCTGTATTCTTCTCTCAGGTACATCCTTACACAAGTCTGGTTCTCTGAAACTCCTCCTGAACATCACAAACTCCACAGTCAGTTCCAAGTACCAAGATAAATCCTTGGACCCCAGTTGACCGCTGCCTATCCGGCTTGGCTGGCACCCTTGGCTACATCTCCACCAGGCCAGTTCACCCTCCAATGTGGAGGAACCGCCAAGTCTCCAGCCGCACTTCCACCCACAACACCAGCACCAACCGATATCCTGCCAGTCACCTCCGGTTCACCATAGACCATCGCCTCCCTAAGTAAGCCTCTGCTATGCCATCTTGCCTCCCTACTAGTTGTCAGTGTGCCAACATACTGCGACCAGAGCATACCCACAGTTATCCAATTCCCAGTTCCATCACTTTCGGCTGTCCATTACTGATTTCTCAAAAAACCTTTTAGACACTACACTGTCGTCTCTGTATGTTGCTCCTGGATGGAGTGTAAACATGACAATGTTAACGTGCATACAGAGGTCATACATCCATATCAGGAGTTAGTTAAATGTGTGGCTTTTTAAAACCCTTCTTTGGTGGAGTTGTGTCAATGCTTGTTATAGGCTCTCGTTCAGTTGAAGCTTGGAGAACAGATTTTTTTTCTTTTCTAACATGAGGACAAAGAAATCCTGTTCATGCAAGAAAAAAAAAAACAAGAAAAGGATTTCTTGTTTTGAATTAGAGGGTTAATGAGTGGTGCTTTTATTTGATGAAAACCTGAGCTTTGCCAGGCTCATTTTTACCTGAGAGTTTTAAACAGCATGCATGTCATTGAACTGGGTGTTAATGAGGAAGTAAGAAGCTGCTAAAAGCACAAAGTGTTTTTGGTCAAGTCTAGCTAGTTGGTGCAGACAAAAAAATGAAATTGAATACATTGCTTTGCAAAGTATTTATACACAATTTTCACACATTACAGGCACAAACATTGCTGTATTTTGATGGGATTTATGTAATTAATAATAAAAAAATAAATAATTATGATCACTGATGTTGAATGTTGAATTGAAGAAGCAAGAAATCATATTGTTGACACAGAGGTAAAGTTTCCAAGGATAATGTGAGTATACCCAGAGAAACTGGTGTTGGCAGGCTGTGGCGTGTGGTTAGGTTTGATAACAAATCTTGAGTTTGTTTGCAGGGGAAGGTTTAGATAATAATGGAACACTGTGAGTGATACACCAGGTGAGTGATGATGGTGGATTGTGGAAGTGTCCTGAGAGTGGTTTGCAGGAGTGGGGAGGAGATTTGCTGTGGAGATGCTGAGGTGATTTCTCCAATAAACAACAAGGAGGTAGGACTGAAAGTAATTGGTTTTCTGGAAGGAGAAAAACATGGAGCCGAGCAAGTAATATAAGAAGGAATCTGTTTACTAGTGGCAACGAGACCACTTGACGAACAAGAACAATCTGGCATCTGCCGCAGGGGATCCACTCCTGTATAAGCTCCTCCTGATTGCTTCAACTGCAAGCACATTCCTTCCTGTAATGAGAGAAGGTAAGACACTCATGCACACACACAAACCTGCACAAAGTCTGAAAGTCTGAAGTATGATCCAATGCTAATTGTCTGCATTAGCATACCTTCTAATACATGGCTGTCCACCTAAACTGACCGACCAGGCAAGGAGAGCATTAATCTGAAAATCAGCCAATTGGCTCATGGGAACTCTGGAGGTGCAGAAGAGTGCAGGAGCTTGAGTGAAAAATCTGTTGAAAGCACAATCATCAATCATGCACTCTATAAAAGTTGAATATGGAAAAGTGGCAAGAAGCTATTGCTGAAGAGAAACCATAAGAAGTGCTACTTATAGTTTACCACAAGTCGCAGCATCATGGTGTGGATTTACTATGTCCTTGAGCAGAGACAGTGAAGTTGGTACCATGATGGCAAGATAGCCGTGAAAGTTAGCTTAGTCGGAGCCACAATAAAATAATAAAATGCACTGCACATTTTTAGCTGTTTTTGCTAAATAATTGGGGGGGCATTTATCATTATCCCCACACTTCACAAATATCCTTACACTTCACAAATATGCACTACTCTTTATTCACCTACCCCATAATCCCCAAATCCAAATCCAGTACACTGAAATTTGTGGTTGTAAGGTGACAAAATGTTAAAAAGCTGGAGGGTTGTGAAAGTATAGCATGAGATCTGAGAAAATAAGAAATGTGCAAATGTACCCTAATGGGCAAAGACCAGATTCCAAATATGATGAATGCAGAGTTAATATTGCATGGTTTTAGTTCCAACAGATAACATTTAAAAAAAACTTTGGTAGAAGACATTATCTCAAAGTGTATAAAATAATAAGTTTCCTGATGTTGTGACAATGAATTGAGTTGCTAACTTTTAAGAAGTGGATTTTTAACCTGAATTATTTCAGTGTTAAAACGTAGTGCTTGATCCTGGGATGGATGAACATCTTTAAACGGACTGTGAATTGACTACTTTCTTGCAGGAAGTCAAGGTGTTTACTCTGAAGTACCAAACACAACCCCACTTCCAGGAAGAAAACAAGAAAAAAGAAACATATAAACACATAAGTACCAAGCTAAATCATCAGTTATGTGTCTGTCTTTTAAAATAATTAGGATATTACTGCCCATTATACTGTGGATGACTTTTTGATGTCGAGGGGTGTTTTAAATGCATAGGGCTGTGGGTTGGCCATTTGTAACAGCCAGTAATTGCAAGGTTTGTACATTGATAACATCAATTTATCATTTTCTGTGAGCTGTCAGGCAGGGAGTCTGTGTTTGTTTTTCATAACAATAGAAAATATCTACACCCCTAATGAGAGAATACAACCTTTGCCTCTTTCCGGGGGACAGAGAAAAGCCAAAGTGGTCCAGCAGTCATGCTGGAGCTGAGCTATTTTCCATTTGGGGTGGATTCCACCACCTTTACCAGTGGATGTCTTCATTTTGGGCACATGGAAATTACATGTTTAAGAGAGCAAGTCTTTGACCAAAAGCCAGATGCAACACCTCCAGTATCTTTTCACAATTTCTTGGCAAACGGACAGCAAAGACATTAAATCCTTCATCCCGAGCGGGTAGCTGGCCATTGCTGTGGTAACACAGTCCCAGGTGAAGCAGAAAACGTTCACAAGGCTCACACTTTGCCATCATTAGAGCGTGCTCAGTCCCTGCAGGGCGATATGACAGAGCTCTGACTCTTCCACGTGGTGACTAACTGTTCCTATGTTGCTCACAATAACCACTGGGCAAATGTGTGTCACTCAGCAGAAAAAAATAAATCTCTTTCTGGAGGATTTAAACTGATCTGGACATTCTGGTCGTTTATCAGTGTGATTAACATATCATTACATAAACAAGATACTCGTTTTCAAATGTCCATTCCACAAGATTAGGGAAAGGAAAAAGAATAAAATGTGTTTTATTTATAATATACCGGGTGACATACCAGACATGCAATAATATCTTTTTTTTATTTCAGTCCATTTAATGCATTTCTGCCAATTGAACTTAGTGATCAACTCCCATCATCAACATTTTAACGTACTCAGATATTTTGGTTAGAGATGGAACATCGGGACACTGACAGTGTTTGAGCATCAACAAAATGACTCCAGCAGTGCTATTAGCGCAAGACTTGCCACAAAATAGATGTCGATGCATCTTATCAGGTTCTGTGACTGCCGTTAGCTTGCAAATCATCTCTTGAAGAAATAGGAAACAATCCAGCAAAGAGCCACCCAGCCTAACCTCTATTTCAAACAAAAATCCACACAGGCTAACTGCTGCCTTGCTATACTTTCAGACATAGTTACAGATTTGTAACACTCTATGAAAAATACTCAAGACAACAAAGATTGACTTGGCATTCTGTAGAATATACATGTGTATATACCTGCACGGTGTTGCTGGCAGTAACCTTCCATGTTGACAGAATTTGTTTGTTAAACATCTGTTCATGTATACAGCCATTTTCAGGGAATCATGAAGAGAGCCATCAGAATGTGATTATTTTCTCTGCCCAGCATTCTAGCAAAAAACAGCTGCTAATGTCATGGTTTTGAACCAGTGCTAATCTAACCTTTGGTCTGGAAATCACTGTTGAGAAAACAGTTGCTGTTGATAGACAGTTTGTAGAATTACAACAGGAAGAAATGAAGGAAAGGCAATTGTAATGAGTTCACCTGCCAGCGCTGTCAGAGAAGTTGCATACTGAAACATTAAGCAGGTGAGGGGAAATCATGCTTCTCTGCATACGCACTTAGACCGCCAATACAAGGGCTTTGGGAAATAATAAGGCAACTACATGGTGCATGCATGTACTTTTTTAGAATGCTGTCATTTCTAGCTGAATACAGTTGTCTATGTACATTGCTTAAAATACACACACACACACACACACACACACACACACACACACACACACTCAACCTTAATTGCCCTCCAGACATTGTTTTATCCCTTTTACACTAGAATTACTCTTCCCTATAAACAATCCCCAAATGTTTTGATGTCATGGCTTTGTATGATTCTATAAAACAAATCTAATGAAATCAGCCAAGATACCAGGAAAATGGAAAAGGTTGATGGCATCATGCAGAAAACAACAACAACTCAAGGTATAGGTGAGAAAATCAAATCTTGGGCAAATGGGTCTTATTAATGGACACTGACCCTGATCATACAATAATAAGGCAACCACATGACCCATTGAAGACAAAGTCTTCATTTTTTTGGAGAAGCCATCACAAAGCCTTTGTCTCAGTTCCAACCAAATATTTGTGGGCAGATTACTGGAATTTTGAGCCCTTTTCCCAAACTATTGAGATAAATTTATAAAAGTATACTCAAAATATCTTACACCAGCCAAACATTTTTGAAAGGGAAATCTAGTAAATGAAATGTATGTAAATTTTCTAAATTAAACTTAAAAATATCTGTAAAAATACTCTTTCATCTTGCAGCCAAATTTTACAATCCTATCTTATGTTATGTCAGTGAGAGTAAAGTTTCAACTGTGTGTCGCCCTCGTTGTGTTTTGCATTTAAGTGTTGATTTATTTTTCCAGGCTATGCATTATTGGAGCAGGACTTATTTTGCTGACCTTCCTGAAGAATGGATGATGTTTAACTTTGAGGCTTTCCAAAATGGGATTGTCTTGTCTCTCCAGTCTATCACATAAATTCAGCGATAAGCTCGGGAGTACGGAAAATGAAAATTTATGTGTATGAAATGTCATCAAATTCAATTAACTACAAAGCTGAAAGTGCGGGTTCTGCATGCCCAGGTCTCCCTTTTTAAACGTCTCAACGCAATCTCAAAGCTGTGGGGAAACATTTCCACTTTGCAAAGGGGGCCACGTTCCCGCAGGCACGTACACAAACCGACACACATGAAAGCCCCCAATGTTTATGGATGATACGATCTCGGCATGATTGAGCCATATGTAAGAGGGAGAGGATTTAGAAAACCTCAATTAGGCGCGGCTGTAGATGATTCTGGTGGGAGAATTGCATTCTGAGTGGAAGGCTAATGCTTTTTTTTTTTTTTTTTTACAGTGGGCCACAAATGGAGAAGAGGGAGAGAAAATATGTTGGCCCTGGTGTTCCAATTGGCCTCAATCGTTGTAGGTGATTGTTGGAGCACCTGTTTGGGCGCTCAGAGCAGACCCTGCCACTTCCCCTTTACTCACTGATCATCTCCTTGGAAGAAAAAAGAATACATGATTGTTTTTTTTTATTTTTACGACCAATGTATGAACATGCGTTTATTCCCTTTGCCATCCAAAGTCTTATTTGTATATTTATCTGTGCGTAACTTAATGTCAGTATGAGCCCAGCTGTTCTGGCAAGTTCTCAGAGGTTTGAGAACATTATTGAAGGGAACACAAACATGTAGCTCAGGGAGAAAGTCGGAGTTGTGGTGAGCAGCTAAAATGCTGGGTTAGGTTACAAAACAACATCTCACGCATTGAAACATCTCACAGAGCTCTGTTCTGTCCATTAACTGGAAAAGGAAAGAGCGTGGTTCAACCACAAATTTACAAAACCATGGCCCTCCGCCTAAAGTAAAAGGCATGGCAGTGAAGGCTATTATAAGAGAAGTGGCCCCGAGACCTACGGCAACTCTAGAGGAGCTGCAAAGATCCACAGCTGAGATAGGAGACTCTTCTATTAGGATGACTACTATCCACGCACTCTACAAATCTGGCCTTTAAGAAAGGGTGGCAAGACTACAGCATAACTTAAAGATAGCTATTAGAAGTCCTGTTTGCACTTTGCCCTATAAGCCATGGAGGAGGCCCAGTAAAACAAGTGGTAGGAGGATATCTGGACTGTTTTGCCAACATTTAATATCGTATGAGGGGTAGAAACGTCCTCTCGACAGCGAACCTTGGTGGCAACAGCATTGTACCATATTAATACTCTTCTTCAGCAAGGAGAGGAAAATGAATCTTGCATCACTAACAAACTATCTACGTGGTGAAACATGGTGGGCATAGTTTTTTTTTTCTTTTCATCTGAGACAGGAAAGCTTTTTTAGAGTTGCTAGATGGACGGATTGAGCTAAATACTCATAATGCAGGGAAAAAAAACTGTTTAAGCCTGCAAACCACTTGAAATTATAACAAATACTTGGCTTCCAGCACAACATTGACTGACAATAAAGGCAGAGTATTTTTTTATTTTTATTTTATAAGATTACAATTTGGAAATCCATGTAACTAACTCCTTCTACTTTGTAATTATGCTTCATTTTATGTTGCTCTATCACAATCCCCAGTAAACAACAAGCGTGAATGGAGTGAAGACGTTTCCGCAGCAGTGTGGAGGCCAGCGCACAAAACGGCAATGGAAGTTTTATTTTGTGACATTACAGCCGTGTAGTTTTAAGTGTCCTGTCAATAACAAGAGAAGCAATAAAAGATGAATTTACCGAGCATGGCAACCTCGGTAACTGCCTCAAAGTGTCCCCCGTTTCAGCCATTATGTTGTAACTCACGTGTAATGATTGGCTAATTTTACAGGCCAAGGTGCTTGCATGCGTCAAGGAATGCAATCAGCGTGCCGCTGGTAGCAAAGCAGAGCTAGGGCAGACAGCGACCTTGATACTGTCCAGAGAGGATACGGCACCCAGAGCCGAGCACGGCACACCTAGCTGCTGTGCAGCAGCATCAGCAGCAGCAGCAGCAACAGCAGCGCGAGAGCATTACTCAGCTTCATCTCCATAATTAATAACTGAGACGTGCACTGTGAGTTTGTTTCGGATGTTCCCGTCAAATCTCTGGCTGCTGTACGTTGGGAGAACAGTAGCAGGGAGTGTAATTTGGAAATGAGCAACAATCACTAGGTGAAAGATGATTATGTTTAAAAGTGCGTTCCACTGAAGTGCAAATGTGCAACTAGATTATACTTCATGTGTGCATGCTGGTACAGAATTTGCATATTTGTTTTTTTTGAGTTCATTAAGATTCGCGGATCCTAATTACAAGGGAGGCAGCGCTTGTAAACAAAAGTCACATGGAGTGCACGAGGATTTCGCTCATTAACCACTAATGTGGAATAAGGTGTGTGCAAACAGGGGCAAATCCTGTTCATACTGATTACCGAGGAGAAAATTCTAGCCATTAATTACCTTCTCAGTGGTATTCAGACTAGTAAAGTGCGTGAATAATTATTGTTCTTTTTTTATTTTCAAGCTGCTCCAATTATCCAGATTTCATATATATTTATTTTTTCTATTTATATTCTCATAAATGCCTCTGCTGTAAACATTGAAGAGGACTCACCCATAAAGACGAAGCTGAAGCCGTGAAGATTAAACTCCTGATTCTAGCTTTCAATGTGGGGAAACATGGCTGAGCTGTTTTTGGGGCGTGAATAAGTAAATCTTTTAAAATCTACAATACAACAAGAGTTTTAGATTTTTTGATATGTGTATTATTTACTCTTTTTTTCTGACTGAATGTGATAGTTTAACATCATTGTTAGAAGAAAATGGAACATTCTCTCTCTGTCTCTCACTCTCATAGTGTCACGACTGATCTTTCATAAGGTAGCCTTTTTTGGAACACGAAATATTGTTACGTTAAATCTGAAGGATTAATCAGTTCTGAAACCTCTGCTGCTACATATAATACAATCAGTTAACTGTACTTCCCCATTTATCACAGGGCCCTTATCCCCACAATGGGTTACTGCTGCTCACAGGATGACTTCCCCTCATATTTGGCATATATTCTGATGTACTTTCCAGCCACGTTTGGGGTACTCTACTGTTACTTAATGGGTATTATCCCCACCACTCCATCTCTGTATGTGGAGAGAAAAAAAAGTAGTACTGAAATCAAAATTGTTTGTGAGAAAGAGTAAAGAATAAAGCTGATTTAATTTGGTATTTGAAATTCTTTTCCAGGTCATTTTGGGGTAGATTCCACTACCTATGAAGAAAATAGTTATGTACTTCCCACTCTGACCATACTTTCCTGCTGCTTATAGGATGTTTTCCCCAACACTTCAAAGGATACTTCAAAGACATTTATGGGGTACTTTTCAGATACATGTAATTTGGTTTCCTGCAACTTATGAGGTAAATTCCAAGAGATTTTCCCGTTTCTTCCAGACTACTCTCATCACTTGTGGGATAGTTTACATATGGAAAACTTTCTTGGCATTTACAGGGTAGTTTTCTACCACTTATGGGGTAAAAGTTGACTTACTTTCCTTGCTGTTCTGGGCTACTCTCTTGCAACCTATGGGGTGTTTTCCAAGCACTTACATGCTACCTTCCTATACGAGTACTACCAGAACACAAAGACTATCTGATCTTAAAAAAGAAAACATAAAATCATGTACATATTGTTCACTATGTTATTACCTGCACCCATTGCATCTTGTCCTCTGTGTATGTCCTAAGCCAGGGTATGTCCTGAAAAATGTCACCACAACAAAACTTGATTCCACTTATTCACTAGTTTTTCCTCCTATAGAGGTCTGTTTAAGGTAACTGACACCTTCAGGGGACTCTCCTGACTATAGCACTATTGTACTTGTTCCTCTTTGGTACTTACTTGATACTTAAACTAATTATACCTAAATTTAGTTTTGTCTGGTTAAGAAAAGAAATGTGTTTTACACAATGTATTATGAGTTAATATACATGTAATTTGATAACAGCTGAATAATTTCATAATTCCATGCTTCTTTTATTCAGAGGATACTTCAAAATGGGGACAACCTGGGAAGACTTTGCTGTGCCAATGGCACAATGTGGTGCAGAACCATTGCTAAACAGCAGCTCCTTCTGCGGGAGTACCACAGGGTATGTAAACCGAACAGCATGGCATGAATGTACGCGTTGACCATTCACATAAGGAAATATCGTTTAGCCAAGACATAGCCATTTATGTTAAAGAAATTGGAGAAAAGTCCTTCAATGAACCCTTGTTTCCTTTACATGAGTCTGAGGCGCGTGTTTATGCTTGTGCATGTATGTTCATTCTCTTTGGGGGAAAAAAAACTGTTAGGGGTGTGGCTTACCATTCAAACTAAACTGTTCTCCACACAGTTTAAATTTGTGCAGGATCAGTTGTAGCTCCTTTAAGACAAAGATAATGTTTACCTGCATGGTACTTACGCGTTATCTTAACAGACAATGCAGGAACGGTGATAAAACTAGTAGCAAGCTCCGTTAAAATGCAACTGAATTACATCCAGCATACTGGACTGAAGAAATTAACCATAAAATAACACATGAAATCTCAAAAGTTATATTCAGTACAGTGTTTCAAGATGAAAATCAGCTCTCAGTTAGAACCAGAAAAATGTCTTAAATGTAAAAAAAAAAGAAAAAGACAATACAGCTATATTCAATAAATTAGATTATTGAAAAGTTAATTTATTTTAGTATCTCAAAAATGAAATGTAAAGATTAATATCACACAGACAAATATTCAAGGCTTAATTTTTGCTAAGTATGATTGTTTTTCTGCGACTCAAAACACAACATTTAAGATAAGAATAGTACATCAGACCAAAAATGATAAAAGTAATAATACAGAACTACAGGGTTAATGAAAATATGTTTATGTATAAACCTTCTTAAAGTTGTTCATTTTTGAAAATTACTTTTAAAATGAAAAGCGAGTCTCATAGGGACAGATAATTTGATTTGTTGAATGCGATTCTCTGTCATTGTCTCATTCAAAATGTATCTTTCAGTTGTATATAACTTCATGCTGTCTTTGACTAGTATTATATTATTAATAATTTTGATTAGGTTATTATGTATGCCGATGTAAAATCAAAATAAATGTTTATTTTAGATTTTAAGCTGCCGGGGGCAGATTTTTGGAAATCCCCCACTTCCAAAAGCATTAGCAGATTTTTTTTCAAAATTAATTTGGATTTTTTCTTAAATAATGGCCAAAGCCTGCAGGTCTGACTGCTAATTTCTTAAACTCCCTTTTGTTTTCATTTCTTACATAATAGTCAGGTCTTTTCAATCTGAAATGTGCCAAGTTAAAACCCCCTCCAAAAAATCTATGTTCACAAAAATCTCTTAAATCAACAAAAATTGCAGAATTGTTTAATGGCTACTGTATCTACATGACTGCATGCATGTGAGCCTGGGATTTGACTGCTGTCAGATATTAAAACTACCTTTCTGTACTGCTGTCAGCTGTCATTTCACTGTGTGATTAATGCAATCATCCTCTGCAGCGTTCACCTCTAGCTTTCATCAAAGCCGAAATCCATGGCTGCTTTCACTGAGCTTATCAGAAGTGTTGCTTCACATCACATTCGATTTAAATCCACTTTATTTATATACCGCCAGTTCACTGCCACGGCAATCCTGAGACACTGTACAGGGGAAAAACAAATGCAGTTCATTTAGTCAAATTCATCCCAATTTTACAGTCTTGTTTAATCCATTTATAAACTAATTCAATAATTCTTTTATAGCTTTCTAACAGAAAACCAACATTCTGCTCTGAATCTTCAAAGACAGCTCTTCAGTTCGACCTTATCACCGCCGACTAGATTCCATCAGGGCAAAAAAAAAAAAAAAACAGCTGTGCCATTCTTGGCACAATATTCCTCTGAGGAGGACAGTTTGGTTTCTTTGAAGTGACGGTGCGTATGAGGTACTTATCTGTAGTCAGAGTGTTTCCTGCCGCAGATTGAGGCTGGCATGCCTTCAGTTCACTGAAGCAGGCAGGCAAACCTGCAGTGAACTGCTTTGAAAGAGGTGGGCAACCACATGAAAGGCATTACTTCAAAAAATGAATTTATAATCGCATATGTTTTAGTCTTAACAGCTTAAAGGCATGGAAGACCAGCCGCTCCTATGTCATACAAGTAAGAAACAAAATGCATGAAATGTGTATTTCCTGAAATAATTATGCATATAAAACCAGGCGTTTGCATACGCTTTATGAAAAACACATTTCTTTATTTTCTTCACTTTTCAAACATTCCTATTTCTAGTTGTGATAACAAAATCTATTTCTATATTGCTGTTTTTGTATGTGTCATGTTTTCTAGGTTTGTGTTAACTCAGATGCTTGCAGACCACGAGAAACCATTTTAAGAAGTTAAATAAAGTTTATTTAACAGATAATATCTGCTTCTGAGAAAAGGTTGTCTTATTGTTCCCTTGGTTGTACCGGCAGGGGAGTGAGGTGCTCAGTTATCTTTAATGTCGGCAGCAGTATCATGCTGATTGGGGAAACGTTTTCCAGGTTTGTATACTTTAGTCCGGGAGGTGTGTTGCGGGGTGGGCAGGTAGAGGGGAGACTTGTAGGCTGATGCTGATGCTGAGGAGAGGATGGGAGGCAAACGTGCTTGGAAAAAAGCCAGCAATCCAGGTAAAAGCTGAAGTTTTGCTGTGCGTGTTCCACAGAAGATTGCCCCCTCCTTCCTATTGAAGTAAGTCAGCAGAAGAACAATAGCGGAACAGATAGTAAGCCATCTAGGATATGACAAAATTCCAGAATAAGCAAGATTTTCTTTTTAATTATTGCTTTAAATGCAGAATTTTTTTGTAGCTGCCTTTTAAACTGTATGATTTAGGTCATAGAGTCACAGAGTCAGGTTTGGAGGCCTCCTTGCTCACACACACAGGTTTTCAGAACTGCTTACTTAATGTTTTATGGGACAGAGACCAGGGCTTTGTCACGGCTGCTCAGCATTGACATTTTTTGTCAGCGTTGGCATTTTTGTCCCGTAAACCATTTTGTAACTATGTTGTTGGCTTGCTCAGGGTCATTGTCATTTTGTAAGACCTACACGAGCCCAGGCTTTAAGTAGCTGGCTTGATATGTTGCTTTAATGTTTCCACATAATGTTCTTTCCAAATGGCGGCAAGCATTTTTGTAAACAGCCCCGGCCCGTTGTGTAGCAAAACACTAGCACAACATGATGCTCACCTTCCTACAGGACTCAATTCACCACAGATAATGACACTCTAAGCAGCTTCAGCCAACATCTTTATGAAGGCTTTTGCTTTTGTTCAGGAGTTAATTTGCACATTTCACACCCAAACAAACCCTTATCCTCCTTTAACATTAGGATTGCTGGATGTTCCCATTGTATTGATAATTGCATAGTATTGTTTAAATAGATTAATATGAAGCCTTCGGGCATCTTAAAATTGTACTCAAGGAATAACCAGACTTGCATAGGTCCAAAATTACCAGCGTGTTTGAGGTGAAGCTTCAGGGTGTGAGTCCAATTATCTCAAAAGTTGTGAATGAACGTCTCAGGCTTGGTTATCTTAGTGTCTGTAAACACCTAAATATGAAAAAAGTAACACAAAACAGTAATAAAATATGGCTCATTATTTTGATATTTAGCAAGTAGAGATTATTTAAAAAATCTTAGCTGACCTAAAAAAGAAAAAGTTGAGTCTTAATTAATGTCAGACAGCAACAAAAGAGTGTTTTTAGAAATACAGAAGATGTAAATATGATTTCAACTCTCTCCCCAGAATTGGAGAAGGATGAAAAGTAAAAACAAATTAAGAAAAATAAAGCAAATAAATAAACAAATAAAGACAAAAAAATTGTCGAAACTACTTGGACAATAAATCATCAATTATGTGATGGCCATATTACACGATCATGGGAAAGAATTCTCACTAGCAGAGATACGAGGGACATTAATTGACACCCTCTATGAAACAGGTAAGCCACAAATGGTCATTATTATAGAACATGGTTGTCGAGTAGTTGAGTGGAAGGAAAATGAGTTGTAGGAGAAGGTGCAGCAGTAACAGTTATAACCACACCTTTGAAAGTATTGACTAGCAGTCATGAATTACTCTAGCTCAGTGGTTCAAAGTCTTGTTTTCAGATTAAAGTTTGGGTTTTACTTGGGAATCAAAGGTCCCAGAGTCTGGAGGAAGAGAAGAGTAGTCCAGAATCCACATTGAAGTCCAGTGTGACAATTCCACAGTGAGTAATGGTTTGGGGTGCCGGGTCATCTGCTGGTTCTGGTCCACTGGGTTTTCTGAGGTCCACCGTCACTGCAGCCATTTACCAGGATATTCTAAACCCCTAATGCGTCCTTCTGCTGACAAGCTTTATGAAGATGCAATTTTTTTTTATCAAGCAGGAGGTGGCACTTCCCCACTCTGCCAAATATACCAAAAGCTGCTTCAGTGAGCATGGTGCTCCCATCAAATTGGCCTGACCTGTAACTAAAAGAGAATCGATGAAGAACTGTTGAGAAGATGAGAGACAGCAGACCCCGACAATGCACATGACCTACATGTTGCTATCAAGGCAACCTGGGCTTCCTGAACACCTCAGTAGAACCACAGGCTAAAAGCCCGTTTACACTACACTTTTTTAACCGAGCCGAGACCAGTCCGAGCTCTGTAACCGAGATAACTCTTGTGTGTAAATGGTCAGCAGACTGAACTGGACCACGCTAGACATAACCGGAACGGCGCTAAATGCAGACCAGTTCCCGAGTAGGTCTCGGACTGTTTTTTTTTTTTATCCCGGTTATCTGATAACGAAGAGCACATGAGCAGACTGCGTCATCCCCTTATAGTCAGCTGACTGTCCTCGGTTTTCCGGCGTGTCTGGCTGCACGTCCCGATTCACACTCCATTCAGACAAATTTCAGACATTCATAATAATACTAGCTTCCTTACTGTGCCACACGATTTTCAGAGATGATTCTGCTTAGCAGCGTGATGAACCTCAGTGTCTGTCATTGTTTCCTGCGTCTGTAAATCCTTATTAGACATTTGTTTGTCTTATCCACGTCCCAAAAGCCGACTCTGTCTAACCATAACATCCTAAATGTTACGGGCGCCGCCATTTTGATTAGCTCGGTCCCGCCTTCAATCCCAGAGAGCAGCAGTACCGCAGGTCGTCACTAGGAGGTGAGGAGCAACTAGGGAACCGGGATAGTGTGGTGTGTAAAGGGTTGTCTCGGCTTGGTTACCTGATCCAAGCTCAGACTGGTCTCGGCTCGGCTCGGTTAAAAAAGTGTGGTGTAAACGGGCCTTAAGAGACCCAGGGAGACACGAGTGCCATGCCCTAACCACTAAGCCACCACTCCCTCCTCCTTTTTATATAGGCAAGATGCAGAAATTGACCTTAAATATTGTTTCAATACCTAGTTTTGATTTGCCCCAAAGCCCCACTGATATTAAGCAAGTCTAAATTGTATATAGTAATATGTACAGTCCTAATTCTTTCAGCTCAATACCTTTCTCTCCAATAAAGGCTAATTCAGCAAGCTAGTAGTGCGTGCTAAATATGTACAAACCTGAGATAGTGTGAGCTTCTGATTCTCACACAATGCAGGGGTATGTATGCCCTTGAAAAAGCTTTGCAAAGCATATAGTGTCTACTCTAGTCTGACCCAGTTCGCTCCCTATTTAAATTGAGCATTATGTTTTCTTTTAGGGAAAGTGCACCCATCTTTCTTTATGTAAAAAACTGGAAGAGCAAATAGTGTGCATTATTTAAATGGATATTTGCTTTACATTGATTCAGCATAAGAGAATTGTTTGTCTTTTTCTTTCACACAGCTGAAATAGAAGGGAAAACAGCTGTCTGGTCTGCTGCTGGACTCACAAAAACTTGTGAGGGTGTGCATAATATTTTTTACTTAAAACTGTTTTAAATTAATCAAATTAATTTAAAATGAATCAAATTAATTTAAAACAAATGAATTTGTGCTTTAATCATGTATATGCATTTTTAAAAAGCAGAATGCCAACTTCTGTTCTCTCTCTCTTCGGAGACAGTCGCTTTTTCCCTCTGATCCGGCTCTGCCCACAAACCCCCCCTCCTGCTGCTGCTGTGTTTTTGTCTATCTGAGTACTGTCTTCATATCATCCGAACTCTGAAAATTATGGATCTGGTAAGCTGGTCTCTCAATGCTATTGATCATTTTTTTTTGATGGGTAGGCAGGGGAGAGGGGACCCGTCCTGTCCTGATGGGATACATTTCGTGGGATACTCCCTAGATTCTTGGAACGGGTGGAAAATGGTATGTTTTTCGATTTTGTCTGTTGAAGACGTGGAAGACGTATAGATGTTTGGATTCATGATACTTGGATTTCTGCTAATTGGATTTGGTGGATTTTTGATGTATCGGCAAATTCAGGGGATGTCGGTAGCAATGGGGTACCGCGCACGTGACGTCACCGTCTCAAGAGCAACGCCCCTTTTGCCGCTTAGGTAGGGCACACAGGAGAGAACGCACGGATAACCCAGCTATTACAAGCGCAACAGAACCAGCGATATGACCGACTTTACAGCCGTTAAACTTTCCCAAGACGATGTTCCAGGCACACGGTTTACTGGCCGCACTGTCGAAGAACACACCAACCTTCAGCTCAAACGATGGCTTGAGGTTCGAGGGCTTAAAAAGACTGGAAAACTGGCCGAGTTGATGAACGGTAAGCTTTGTTTTTTTTTTCCTGCGCGGCGATCATAGCAGCGTCGGCCGTTTTTTTTGTTGTTGTTTGCAATCACCGTCCAGGAATGGGTAAATGTTTAATGTTTGTCTCATTTGAAATGTTTTTGAGTAAGCTATCCTGGTAGCAGGGTATCAAGTTAGCGCCTGCTACCATGATAGCCTATATGCTATCATGGTAGCAGGCGCTACTTTATTAACATGTCGGCCACCAAAATACTCTTACCTGTTCACTACTTGATGTCGCTGGAATTGGGTCAGGATGTTCTTCGGTTGTGCCCTTTCCTCCGACAAAATGCTTGCTACATATGTACTTGAATTTGGTAACTTTTTCCGGGTTGAACTGTTGTGTAGGCCGACCGCCCCGGTGTACCAAGCACACACATTTCTCCTTGGCAGTCTTGAAGAAAACATCCTTCATATGCGGCCGATCAGCGTACCTCGAGTCGCTGTTGCACGTTCCATAGCAACAATGTTTAAAAACCATGGTCTTAGATTTGGAAAAAGCAGTCGTTTACCGAGTAAAACCTAGGCTAACGCACGTCTCTTTTACAGTGAAACAGCGGCGGGTTTCCGGAGTTTGCCCCACTGCGTACCACGTGATGTGACGTCATCGTGACGTTGTGTTTCTAAAAATAGCTTGCGCGCGGCACCCCATTATGGCCTTGATCAGGCTACCGGCTGCATATGACGCAATCACTAAGGCGGTGAACGAGCAGACCCGTAACTTGGAAGAGCAGAGCCACAAGTTGGATGCGCTGGAACACAGACTGGCTATGGTGGTTGAACTAAAGGGGAGAAGGGATAAAATCTGGATGTGAAATGCAGAATAAAGCCCAACAAATTTAGAATACTGGATTTGCCACGTGGAGCCAGCGATGAATAGGACTTAAGGCTGATAGAAAATGTGGTGCAGCTTGTTCTCATAACAAATTGTATATTTGGATTATGCCTCCCCTATCAAATATACTCCCCTGGATGTTGTGGTGAGAGAGCTCAGAACTACCCCCCGCTCCCTCCTCCCCTGCGGACATCTATGGATGCTCTCTGAACTGTGGGTCGGTTGATAACATCAAGGACGATGGCCCTCTGGACAGCGTTCATGGAAATATAACAACTTTCACCCAAACACAGACACGCACGCACACACGCACGCACGCACGCACGCACGCACGCACGCACACACACACACACACACACACACACATAACTGATGCACACAACGACATACAAACTTCATGCGACTAGTTTCCAAGGTTAACCCCCTGCATAAATGTTGTCTCGTCATATGTGCTTTTCTCATACAAGGTTTTTTGATATCTCAAACTGTATCCTGGAATAGGATGAAGTGTGAAATTTGTCTTTTTTTCCTTTCCCTCCCCAAATGTGGCTCCTATCTTTCCACAGAGTGAAAGGCAGCGGCCTTTTGTAACCACGTCAGGCGGGTCCTCGGCAGCAAGGCCTCAGTCAATCGTTCCTCCAAAATGTTTGTGATGTATGCAATGGATGGTTGTACTGGAACTGTAATTTCCCTCTGGGATTATTAAAGTATTTCTGATCCTGATCTGATTCATGACATAGCAATGTTCCAAAAGATGCTTCACATGCAAAGGTCAATAAACCAGACCCAAGTAAAATTGTATATATTTCTCAATTGCACCACGGTCAGGTGTTTCTGTTGGGTTTTGCTTTTATAATTCTGACATGTTTCATCCAATCAAATGCTATTTATAATGTTTTAAGGATAAAATTGTAACATTACACTTCATAATTCTTATTACTTAAGCACCCACTGTTTGTGGCTAAGACTGTCAAACTGTGAGGATGCAAGGATAGGTGTAGATGATAGATGTAGATGTATGAGGGTAGTAGTTTTTTGCTTGCTTGCTTATTTAGTGCTTTGAGAATCCCTACTTTAGACTTAGATTCAAATAAAAGTGCAAAAGACAATAAAAAAGTAATTGCAGTAGAATATACAATGCAAGATGGTAGAAGGTTGTCTAAGGGGAGTTAAATCATCCCTTCAATGCAATTGTACAACTGGAGCAAGCACTCGGTGAGAGTAGGAAGGAACAACTTTCCTTCAACATGAATCATCCTCCACCAAAACCAGGATGGATACCCATCTCCCTCTCCAACACAGCTACTTGCATAGGGTTGACAGGTTCAATTACAGAAGGGAAGCTTGTTTTGCAAAACTTCCCTCCTAGCAGAACTAATTACAAAACTTTGTGTATTACTCGTGGCCTTTCCTACTAGAATTTTTAAGACACAGTAAGCTGACCCTGAATAGTCTTCTTTCTGTTGGAAGGTAAATTAGGTTTTGCATGTTTTGTTGTTTTAAAGGAACATGGCACAAGTTTAAAGTTTATATATTATTATTTTTAGTTCCCATACATACCCTTACAATTGCCCAACATGTAAAATTAGTTTTCCTCCATTTACCACAGTTGCTTCTATTCATGAGAGAGTCATTCGGGTCGAATTCTCTAGGCATGCCCGTGGGTGTGACGCACTTTGCACTCTCGTTCACCGGGGTACTTTGTTGAATCTCCGCCGCCATTGAGGCATTAGCGAGAGAACACGGGCTAACTTAAATATTTATAACTTTCTCACCTCAGAAGACATTACAGATATAAACAAAAGCCATGTGCAGTCGCAGTGGCAGATGCATTCCTTCTTCTACCACGCACAACACTGGTGTCATTTCAACTTGTCACTAGAGGGGGCAATCTTCTGCAAAAACTCTAAAACTTATGCTATGCTCCTCTAAGTTCTGCCTTTAGGTTTATTTTCTGTATTGCCAAGCCTTTGCATTGTTGCGTTGCATTCAGAGGTTACTGTCTCTCATCAAACAGATGAAGAGGGATGACAGAATTCACAGCAACAATCATTTATCTTTGATCAGGGCAGTCACTTTCAACCAACCATGAATATAATAAGATCCGACGCAGTGGCATCATTCAATTACTGTTTTTGTTTGATCTTATTGCCATTTATCACAATTATTAATAGGTGAGTATTGAAGATGTCTTGAGATTGCATTCATTCTGAATTCAGTTTATAATGCAAGATTAAACTGTCACTGCATTTCACGACTTAGGTGCCAAAACCACTTTTTGCTAATATTTTTCACTTTCTCCTTCAGGTGCTTTTGAGGAATTGGGAAATCATTTTAAATCTTTTACTGAGATTGATTTTCAAGTCAAAGATAGAAAGATGGGGAGGAGGTGAAGAAGAGGTGTACAAATACACAAAGAATGAAATCACAAATGCTTTCAGATTCTTTCAGTTGGCTTTAAAACAACTTGTTTCGCTAATTAATTTGCAATTGTACTTTTTTGTAGTGTTATGTGGTATAAAGTCCACTTCAAATCTGGTTTTGATTCAATGGTTAACCTCATAAAGGTGATAAAGCTAAATATGTCCTGATCTGGTCGCAGGTATCAGTTGGGGTCCATATTACGTCTTTAAGTGTTTTTGCAACCTCATGGTGCTTTTTCAGGACCAGTTTTTTTACAGGCTTTAGATATATTTTAATGATATAGCAAATCTAGATTCTTTCCCACAAATTAATTTATGCTTAGCCATTGCAGTGACATTAACAGTGAACGAGAGAGACTGTCTGGCCACTGCAGATCTATCTTTGTCTATATGATTTGACTGGGTCTTTATACTGCAATCAGACCCTGGTCAGTGAGATTGAAAACTGCAGAAAAAGCAGCTGAAACCCCAGTCGTGGAATTTTATGACATTCAAAACAAAGCAGTACGTTGATGCAGCAGGAGAAGAGCTTTATGATTTATTTATTTAGATTTTATTATTTTCACAAATCAAGATAGAAGCTCAGACTACATGAATAAAATAAGAAATGTGATGGAGTGTGACAGAAATCCCTTAGGGCTTATACCAAAGGCCACACCCCTAAAACAACAAAACATCAGGCAGCTCACATTTTGAAAGACATTTCACTCGAGAGAGAAAACAGAAAAGACATGTACAGTGTAACATTATTTTTACATTTTAGCTTTCAGATTTCAAGGAGTCAATATTTGTAAAATCATACATCACTGTCTTTTTTTTTCTGTCAAATTTTTACAATGATTAACCAAACTGAAATCTAATGTTAGCCTAGCACTTCATATCGAGCACAACTCTGTATGAAAACATTAGCAGTGGAAGATGAGCGTTTATTGTATGATATAGCTGTGTGGAGTCAGATTTTTATTTATAAATAAATAATTTTAAGAGAAGTTTTATTAATGTATTTTTTTCTTTTTCTTTTTTTTTTTTTACCTTGCAGCCTTTCCAGGACTCAATTGCCCTAGCCACTAGGCCACCACTCCCCCCATTAAACTATTGAAATATGAAATATAGTTTGTTATATTTCATTGCACTTTGGAGCTACTTGTGCTTCAAGCATATACATGATATTGATCAAATAAACTGTTTTGTTGTATTACAGTTTGAGTTATTTGGAATGGTTCTAGTGCCAATGTTTCCAATGATTGTTAAGAAAGTTTTATGAGATGTCAATTAATAGGTTTATTGCATTTTAAATTGTAAATTTCTGTTTTACACTGGTGGCTCTCCATCCCAATGTAAATAAATACAGGAATGGGACAATGAAAGTTCCTATACCTTATGCTATGGTTCTTACAGATAATTTCAAATAGCTTATAATGGTTTCTGCAGGTCAAAGCTTTAGAAAAACTAGAGATCGGAAGTTTACCACAAGTCTGATTGATGCATCTCTTGTTCAAGCCATCCCTTTCCTCCACCATGTTACAGTAATGAACATCTTTAGTAAAGCAAACACTACTCAGTTGCAGTTGAGTGTATGAACAATGTATCTGTACACAATATGCCTCAAAGATAAAAAAAAGAAAAAGCACCAAACAACCTTTACCTATTAAATCCATGTGTAAAAGCTGTGCGGTGGTGGAAGTCTGGTCTGTTCATGCTAAAAGAACCCGTTTTAGCCATGAGGTATGTCAGAGAGCTGTCATGCCTGCATTGTTTGTGCAGCCAATACAGCTGAAGTGGCTGTTGGTAATTGCTCGCTTTGTTTTGACATTTCTGAAATCTTCGTGAAAATCCATTTAATTCTGAGTTGCTCACTTCTGGTGCAAGCTGACTGATTGTTTCATTAACTTCAAAGCATCACACTCCAGTGCATCAGAGTAAAAAAAAAGAACTTTCCTTTTTAACATGTTGGTATTTCTCCAAAAAAGGTATTTCATTATGAAATGAGTTTTTTTTTAATATCATCCATGGAAGACTCCCCCCCCACCCCCACCCCCCGTCACCCAAAAAAAAGCAACATCCCCAGGGGTTGTTTTACAAGAGGTGCAAAGCGACTACATGTGCCTTTGCCATGGTGCTGGCGTGAATCCCCTCTAGCTGTGCATTATCCATTCTGCTGTTGGATTAATGGGGCAATTGATCAACGGTAGACTTGTGTATCCAAGACGGCAGCTGATCAGTCACCTACAGCAGGGGTCGACACACGAGCACCAATCAGTGCTGCAGCAGCCGGAGTCATTGCTAACGCACTATCGCGGTGAGCGTCGGACAATCTGTTGCAGACTCCACACCTCTTCAGGCAGCCTGACAAGTGATAGGAGAAGGAACTACAGCAGTGTGGCACAAAGGAAGCTGAACATAGGCTCAACAATGTGGAAACTAAACAGGGGTACTTAATTAAAATAAAAGTGTAGTGCTCAGTTGCACAAGTGAGAGCAAATACACCTTTGTGGCATCAATACAATGATCTACACTTAAAGAGACATCCTGGCTTTTATTGTATAGATTGAGATCAAGATTTCCAGCACTGTCTTCTAACAGAAAGTAGATACAGCAACTGATTGTTGGATTTCAATTGGCAGACTTGTCAAAGCTGTCCCTTTAACTTTAACATGGAATCCTCCCAATGATGTGTGTCTCATGGTAAGTAACAGATTTAAAGGGGAGAAAATGTGACTCACGCAGTGGGCTCTCGGTTATCACAAATAACATCAGAGAGCTGTTTTAGATCGCCTCCCCTGGGCTCTCTCCTGCTATTATGACAAGAGTACAAGAATGTAGACGGTAAACAGCAGGTACAAAGTGTTTGGAAGGAAAGAGTATTAAAAACAGAACTTTATTTGTAGGTTTACAAGAAACATTGATGTACTACCTTGGACAGTTGTGTAAATCATTATATAGGTATACAGTTCCGGTCAGAAATGGTTTCTGTGTCCCAGATCAATAACAAGACTTTGTGATCATGCTGATAAGAGAGCGTCATCAACCACAGCACAGAGTCCTTTATTGACTTGGGACCTTAATTTTTGGAGACATGTGCTTTGATCTGATGAAACTAAAACTGAAGTGTTCTGCTATGATGAGCACCGTTACATTTGATGGAAAAAGGAGGAAACTCGCAATCTTAGATTTAGACTTAGACTTAGACAACTTTGTTATCATTTTGTATGCACAAAGTGCGTACAGAGCGAAATTTCGTTGGCATACAGCTTGAAAAAAATCAGTTAATTGCAGCAAGTTTCAGGATAAAGATGCAGCAGCGATTATGTAAACAATTGAAATGGCTTAAGAAGTACTAGCAGTTCAACAGTCTGATGGCAACAGGGAAAAAGCTTTTGCAGAACCTGGTGGTCCTGCAGCGGAAGCTGCGGCACCTCTTCCCAGAAGGCAGTAGGGAGAACAGTCCATGGTGGGGGTGTGAGGGGTCCCCGATGATGTTACGGGCTCGGGACACACAGCGCTGTGATGAGATGTCCTTGATGGAGGGAAGAGGAGCCCGGATGATCCCTTCTGCTGTCCTCACCACTCTCCTCACGTTCTTCCAGTCGGCAGCACTGCAGCCTCCACACCACACAGAGAGACAGCTGGTCAGAATGCTCTCTATGGTGCTTCTGTAGAAGGTCTTGAGGATGGGCGGGGGCAGGTGGGCTCTCCTCATCCTCCGCAGGAAGTACAGTCATTTGTGTGCCTTCTTCACCAGTGACGTGGTGTTCACAGACCAGGTGAGGTTGTCCGTGATGTGCACCCCCAGGAACATGGTGCTGCTGACCACCTCCACAGCTGAGCTGTTGATGAGCAGTGGTCTTGCGACCACCACCTCAATTGTGAAGTACAGGAGTGGATGTTTTACCACAGGGGGAACTGGTGCCATTCACAAAATAGCTGGCATTGTTAGGAAAGCGCATGATGGGGCAACATCTCAGGACATCAGCTGAGATGTTAAAGCATGCGCACAAACGGGTCATCCCACTGGGAATACCGCAAAATTAGTCACAATGCGGCTGGCTGGCAACAAAGGCAATGTTTTGAAGTGACCATCACAAATCTGTGATCTCAGTTTCAGAGAAAATGTATAAGCAGAGTTGAGTAGGTGCATTGGAGCAAATAAGTCTGACTTAATTACACTAGATCCTTCAGGAGGAATGGAACTATTGTGAGAAGCTTTTTTGAGAGACGGTCAAATAAATCGAATTAGATCATAGAGGTTCAAAGGCAATTCCACTAAATTCTGAGGAAATGTAGGTGAAAATAAATAGTGTTGTTGGGTAACACTAACTGACAATGTTTAATCTGATTAAATCAGACAGTAAGATAAGGTTTTTTTTAATTTTCTGTATATCAACATCTGGCTTTAACTGTATACATTCTCCCACTAGACCCTCTAATATTTGGTCAAATATCTTTTGGCACATGATCCTGGTTAATTACTTGATTTATAACAAGAAATAATATAATCCATGTAGAATGATTGATTTTGCTGACAGAGGTACAACTTTTAAGGATGATGCACACATTTTTAATATGGTTGAGGTGGGAGGCATTCCAGTAGCTTATTATTAGCGTGCTATATGAATTACAAAACGAAGTTGTTATGTCTTTTTCATAGTCTTTATTCAGTCGGACCACGAATTTAATAGTCAGAACAGTGTTCTTTAGTTTGAAAGCCTTCACCTTGATTTTTGTATACATACTTCTTGCCATGGTGGCAAGACAGCTCAGCGTTTGTCTCATCTGAACATAAAACCTATGTATACATTGTTTATGCAGGTAAATGGTACAATTTCTAATTTCTAACTTTATCAAGCATCACCATTTTGCATCGCGTTTATCGTGGCATGTGGATGCAGACGTTTTGCCTTCATCTTGATTCCTTTTGCTGATTGCATGTGAGCTATACTGCTCCACATTGCCCCTATTGTTTTCAGTAGTAATGCTCCATTTTTTGTGTTATATACTCTCACAAGCTCCCTGTTGACGAAGTAAAATACATGAAACGAACTCAGCTTCTGTATCAAATTACCTATTGTCTATTTTACAAGAAAATCATCCCATACCAACATAAAAGGTAGTTTTGAAATTGTTACATACATTTTCTTTAGCCTCAACCTAAACTCAGATGAAACGCTGTGTACTATGCATAAAAGCTGGGCCCTTGCCAGAAAACCATTTGATTTAAATTAACTCTACTTAGATGGGAAGTCAAATATCCATCAAGTATTATTATGCCAGAACCTTATTGGATGAGGTCCAACTTGCTAAGAGACATTTATCCAGATATTAGTAGATATTTATTCATGTATTTGTTTGAGCTTGCATGTGTATAGATGTGAAAAACTAAATGATAAATTCAAACCATGGGCAGTTTGCTCTTCAATGAATTTTACATATCAACTAAGATGCATCTGGGCGCGCTCGTGGCGCAGCGGGTAGCGCGACCCATGTACGGTCGACCCGGGTTTGAATCTGACCCGCAGTCCTTTGCCGCATGTCTCTCCCCCTCCTCCACCCCCCTTCCTGTCAGCCTACTTTCATAAAAAGCGAGCCGCGAAAAAAAGCCCAAAAAAACCCAAAACAAACAAAACAAACAAACAAAAAAAGATGCATCTTGTATTTGATTTACTCTGGAAAAATGAGAAATCCAATTTGTCACTAAAAGTCAAAAGGGAAATAGTCAATAGGAAATTGATATCCATGGTGGGTATGTAAACTTTTTACCAAAACTGTTGGGGGAATACATTCTAAAATTCAGCTGTTTTGATGAAAAAAAAAACTGTAAACCAGAACACCAATGGTTAAAAAATATGCACACGTTTCAATCTTTCTTTACTGTTGCTTGACTAAAGGGTTGGAGCACTAGACTTCCTTTCACTCACTCACCCATAGTCCATCAAAAAAAAAAAAAAAGACAAACAGACATTCACTTCACAATGCACGGTGATAACACAGAGGCATGCTGAAACATTCAATCAATGCAGGAAATGATTCAACCAGTTTATTTTATTTAGCTTGAAAGCACAGCTTTCATTCAGTGCACAATGGGCTACAGTAAGGCAATATAATGTAACTGACAATGGAATAGCAGAGTAGAGACGCTTCAAGTTGCAAAGTCGATGAGCTTTAGTCTGGGGTAGTCTGTGTTTTTTCTTTCAGCCAGTGTGTTTCATGAAGTCTGATAAGCTGTAGATGCTGCATGGTTAATACAGGGGGTGTTTAGCCCAGGTGTGTGTGTGTGTGTGTGTGTGTGTGTGGGGGGGAGGGGGGGGGGGGGGGGTTCTACATTAAAATCCACACCCAAGCCAGGCTCCCTTTCCATGTTTTTGTTTCTGTAGACACAGACACAGAAGAGGCAGCAAAATGTTTGAAGAATGTTTAAACAAAATCTGCCCAGGTTGTTTATGAAACAAAGGTGAACAGCCAAGGCTGCATGAGAAAGCAATACTTCTAAAACCTTGCGTTTGTAAATTCATGCAGCTTTTAAATAAGGAAATTAGTGTTGCATCATGTACGTTAATACGTTCACACTGAACCTGGAATACACAGGAAACAGGAAAAACAATGCATGCATAAACAGCGGAAAACAAAACATGACGAAACAATGCCAGCTGAATCCTGAATCAGGTAAGAAAGAAACACAAATATACTGAGAAAAAGGGTTTTCAGATGTGACATAAAGCCTCCTGGAAAGCTTGAAGATTTGATTCCCAAGGGGAAGAGTGTCTTGAGCCGAGGACAACAAACACATACACAGTTCAATCATTCTCTAAGTCAGGAAGAAAAGACCAAAAAGAAGACCTTGATCAGTGGAGCTTAGAAGTCAAGTTGCCGTGAAAGTTTGCTAATGCATATTGAAGCTTGATTGTCAAAGATTTTGGGTATGGGGGAACGTTGGATCTAAAAAAACAAACAAATCTAAAATTAGTCTTGAAGCCAATGTGATGAAATGATAACCAGGAGAAATGAAACAGAGAATGGGCCTTAGCTAGGGGTTTTGGGCCAATTGCTATAAGATAACAGGGTCTGGGCCTGGCCAGAAAAAAAAATTAAAAATAAAATAAATAAATAAATAAATATATATTAGGGCTGGGCAACGATTAAAATATTTAATCGCGATTAATTGCATAATTTGCCTGATTAATCATGATTAATTGCATTGTATTTACAAACTCCAAGAATGAATTCAAAAGTAGTCAAAAGTAGCGTAAAGAGCACTTTTATTTTAATGTTCTGCTGCCATATGAACAAAAGTATTGTAACATTTGTAGCACTTATCAGTAACACATATTTAGTGTAAAGCTCAACTTAAACATGTAAAACAAAAAATAGCAATAATAATAAATTAAAGCTTATTGCCACTGACAGGAAAGTCTCTTAATGGGGAAAAAAATCTACCAAAAACAGGCAATTTCTGAGGTAACAGCAGGGAGCAGCATTACAATTTTATGTTCAATACCAAAGTGTGAAGCACAGAAAAAGGTCTACAGTAGCTATCCACTTCACCATTACATTGGTTAGCTTCTCTGAGTCATTGAATTGTTTGGTGATGTCTACAGCATGTTTGGCATTTAAGTGATATGTTAAGCTCAAGGTGCTCCGGTGATAAGAAAGTTTAACTTGGCAGTGGTTACAACTAACTTGTTTCTGTGATATTCGTTGCTGGAAGAACTTTAAGCTGAAATGCTTGCTAATTCGATATGCTTGCATGTTTATTTTACCTTAACACGTGTTTTTTTGTTGTTGCTTTCTCGCGTGCATATAGTGAATGGCAGGGAAAAAACAGGCAAAAATACATGGATACTTTGAAGCGAGAGGCGACCTCACCGACGGCGTCTACACTTCATCTCCGGTAAATACAACTTAATTTTGCACTAGTCATTGTTCTACTACTGAAATAGCGGCGGAGGGGAGGTGGCGATCGCTAGACGGGGCCGGGAGAAGCGGAGTCGATGCGCAGCAGCAGGCTGCTGCAGACAGCGGCTGCATTACGCCCCCGTTCACGGGCGCTAGTACGTCTGTGTTTACGCTGCATCGTCGCCGACACCTCCACCCATTTTAATAAGACAAAAACACCAAAATAATCCTTTGTGAACAATTTTTTTTAACCTACCGGGCGGGTCTTCCTCTCTGCTGAGGCGCGGTCTGTGTCCAACTCTGCTTTCTGCTGTTACACAAACATGTCTGAACATCCATGCATCCATTTTCTGACCCGCTTAATCCCTCATGGGGTCGCAGGGGTTGCTGGTGCCTATGTCCCGATACAAACCATCAACTTACTCTTAAAACGATCTTGTGATACGTTATCTAAAGAAGAAAAATATGTCGAGAAAGTTTCCTTTGTTTGCGCTCGCTATGTGTTCGCCTTCTGCCTTCCAATCCGGCGCGCATGCGCGAAAAACCCGGATGAAAACAATAGCAGTGAACGGGCCTATTGGCGCATTATCGCCACCTACTGTTCTGATTCAAACCCCTACACCGCAGCAACAGACCTTCACAAAATAAAAGCATGTGAGCAACATGCGTTAATGCGCGATAAAGTAAATATCGCTGTTAATAGTCTAATGAATTAACGCAAAATTAACGCGTTAACTTGCCCAGCCCTAATATATATATATATATATATATATATATACAGTGAAGTTCATTGGATAAAACTGTCATTCGTAAGAAGGTATCTGAGGATCCTGTTTGGTTGCACTGAATCGTTGACAATGGAGATCTCCCTAAAACATACAGAAACCTCCAACCTTGCCAGGCTCAGTATGAGCAGCTATCCTTTGCAACAGGTTGGGTGTTTAGAATACCGGAAAGTGTCAAAGAAATGAAAAACAAAATCAGAGGAACTGGATCAAGATTATCTCTTATAGGAAAAAGAAAACAGTACAACAGGTTAATGACAGCAGTAGCTCTACTGATTGTTACATCTAGGAATGAGACAAACTAAACTGAAATAAGGGGGACTAGGTGTATTTTCTATGGCAAAGAAAAACAAAGACGACAAAACCGTAATCTCAGCATTTGCTCTGTCAGGAGCTCTGTATTGGACTCAATGAAAAAGACAGCAGAATATAGAAACTCTGGCTGAAGTGCATTTTTTTGTCAAAGAAAAAAACAAGAAGACAACCTAAAGGCAATGGCAGCAATATTTCTACCAATGACTCCAAAACCGGAAAGAAATGCTCATAAAAACTGAAACATTGAGCTGAGAGTACTTTTTATGTGAAAGGGGGGAAAAACAACACATAGATAAACACAAAAACTGGACCATGATGACATACTATGGAAGTGGAGAGGAGTGGGGACTAAAGTGGGGTAGATAATTAAGGAGTGTAGCAGTTCTGACAAAGGTCCCCTGAGGACACTCTAGTGTTGGTAGAGACGATGCACAATAACAAGATGAGAAAAGATTGAAGAGGAAGCAAAGCATCTTTTATCCACAGTAAGAAGAGAAAATATTTGCTATGCTTCAATGTGATGCATATAGTTGATTAAGAGTTAAATATTTGTAGGAACTTTGCTACTATATTCTTCTGGTAGATGTAATAAAGGCAGAATTAACATAGTTTTACTGTGTGGCATCAAAGGAAGCAATTGTAATATTTAAAGTAAGCCAGTCTATTTGTTGAGTAAAGACAGAAATCTTTTGCAAGAAAAGAGTGATGTTTTTTTTAACAATTTTATATTGTCAAAAGAACAATATCTGCAGTTAGAGTCTGTATGAAGAGAGAATCACGGAATGAAGGGCTGTATTATTGAACGGCAGCCTGCATGAAGAAGCCCACTTATTGATTTCATGATTTGATAAAGGACTATCAGTTACAGTCAGAGCACGATTCTGTGCAGGACACGTAACTCTGACCTTACACGTTGGGTTAAACATGTAAAAATAAAACGAGAAGAACTGTGCATGTATCTGTGGTGGGTCTTGCCTTCAGTGATATGAGTGAAACTCCTCACCCATTCTGTTTGTCGTGGCACCGCTCGCACCCCCCCCCCCCCCCACCTTCCACCCTATCCTGTTTCCAGACTCCCAGACTTGGCAGATACCCTCTGCTTTGCTCACTGCACCGACCCAGCCCTTCCGTGGACTATGCCATTTGATCCATGTCGAGGATGATTCACGCTCTGCGATCTGGGGAGCGAGAGCAGCAGCTGAATTCCACTCTCTTACCTCTCGTCATCCATAATTCAGCATCTGCACCTTCTTCTTCTTCTTCCTCTTCCTCCTCCGACCCCCCCACACCCACCCACCCTCCACGTCTCCCTTCTCTCAAAGCTTTTGCTGCTGCTACACTCTAACATCTGCACTCCAGCACAACATCCACAACATGAAGCATCAGTCGTCTGTAAATCCCTGCCCCCCCCCACCCCCCCCTCCCTGTGCAACTGTACGTAAAGCTGCACCGCTAAGGTGAGAGTAAAAATATAAGCTACTTTACCTTCATGCGATTGCGCTGTGTGAAACGTGTCGCAGCTGTGTGCATCTTTTAAACTCATGTGGATGATCCTCCTAGCCATCTCACTGAATACTGAGCCTTTTATGATTTTTTTGTTGTTGCAGAGACTTGGTGATTCAGTTGCTATGGCAGCTTGGTGAACCTGATGAAAACTAAGGAAAATATCTGGTGGTCTTAAGACGTCAGGGGGAACATTAGAAATCATTAGAGCATTAGTTGTTGGCATGCAATAAAGTTTAACGTCCCACTGGGGGTTGCTATTCTTGCTGGCTCCCATTGCGCTCACAGACAAAAATCAGCTGCTCTCCAGCCTGCGCTACTTTTATCCACTCATGAAGGGAGTCAGTGAAGCTTATCATAGGACTTCAGTCACTGAACTCTTGCTTGTTCTCAAAGGGAATGTTTTGTTAAACAGAAGCATTTACATGCTGATTATAAGTGGCTTTTTAGTGCAGGTTGATGATAAATCCAGAAGCTACAATGCCAACGCAATCAGGTATTTTAGAATTTCGACTTTTGCTCCCCCCCACACACGCACACACACTAAGTTATTGTTTTGTGAAAAAAAAATTCCAGGTTAGGATTCATACTTTAAAAAGACATTATTGTTATACAGTTTTCTTTTTTTTTCTTTTACACATTTCAAACGTCTGTGCTTTTAAAAAATGTGTGTGTGTGTGTGTGTGTGTGTGTGTGTGCCTTTTAAAACATTTTTCTTTTACATATTTTGAACATCTGTGCCCTTTTGAACACATTTAACACAGCTTCACCACACCATATTTCAGCTATTATTATCACATTTTCCACATAATCACACATGTATTCTGAGCTACTGCTTTGAGTTTCACGTGTCTAACAATTTGGGGGTGAAAAGACGGGGGGGCGTTAATATTGGCAGCTTCACATTCTGCCCTGGCAAAAGTTGTGTGCCCTGCTATCTTAGAGGAAAAGACACTTAAAGGTGTTTCATTTTTTCATAACCATACCCACATCATCTACTCTGAAGTCAAATGAAAAGGTACCCAAATCTCAGCGCGACTATCCCCCAAAAAACAATGACCCCCCCCCCCCCCACACACACACACACACACACACACAAAACAGGACATGCAAATGCAATTGTTACTGTTGCGATGCTACAGTGAAAACTGATAGTAGGTCGAGTTTGAGCTTTTGAAGGTTACACATACAGAAACACCCACCCATGACTTTTTGTTTTTGCTTTTTTTGTAATTAATATACTACAATAATATGACCTTATAGATGCTTAAAAAGTAATAAAAAACTTGCGGATCTGTGCATCATTCAAAAGATAACTTCAAAAGAAAAACATGACTTTCTTTCCTCGCCAGAAGGGACACTAAGGGAGCATTCAGTGTATTCTACATATTATGTTTTACATTGCTTAATTCATTTATTTCAAATTAGTTTTTGGACCTTCAACTTAATGGCTTTTCATTTTATAATAGAGAACACCACACATCTCCCTCTGTCAAACGCTACATACTTAAACAGCACAATGTTTTCTCAAATAACTGCAGAGCTGTGAGTTATCATAACCCCACATAACTTATGCAGATAACCAAATTATGCACTTTCCATCAGCTTTAGTTTAGTTAAGCTTAGTTTATTTGGCAGGGACCATGTACAAAAGCATTAAATGATGAAACATTGAAGAGATGCATTGTACCAAACTATAGCTCTCCGAGCTAATTTCCATCATCAGTCCCAGAGACAAAACACATAGTACACATTTATCATAAAAAATGCAGTCTATACACACAAAAATACATTCTATGTACACAATAGCATAATAATTTCTATAAAATGTCTTTAATATTTAAGAGCACTGTATCCCATGGCTTGTGCGCCTTCATAACTACAGAACAAGTACCCCCCTTTTGCCTAAACCTAATATGCATCAAAATACATCAGTTCATTAATGGTGGCATCTAAGCAATTTTATTTGTAGTCTTTACATAGTTTTAACTGTGCTAGGAGTTTATTCTTTTCAGCCATAGTTTTGTAGGAAAAAGCAGATTGGCTGAATGCCGTCTTTCTTTTAGATATGCCACACTGACCTTGGCATGTGGACCTTTTGTTCTGGTCATCTGTTCAGAGGTTAATGTGGCAAACCTTTTGAGCGGTGTAGGAGCCATATTGTTAATCATTTTGAACAACAGCCGTAAATTAGAAAATTTCATAATGTTTCCAAAACTCAGCATTTTATGTTTGCCAAGTATTTTACAGTGATGATATAGTCATGGCTTTCTATCAATAATTCCTAGTGCTTGTATTTAGACTGATTCCGGTGATTTCATGGTTGTCTTATTTGCTTGTGACCAACATGAAGTATCAAAAATTAAATGAGATATTATCATTGCCTTCATTTAGATTTTGACTCCTGTGTGGGAAGCGGGGTGCGGATTCTTCCAGTAACGTCCTGTGAATTTGGACGTGAATGAGCACACATTTCCAGCACATTTAAGAAAAAAAAATGCATGTGCAGTGGCGGTTTTTGGCATGGGGGAACAATGACACAAAGGGGGCGGCACGAGCAGTTAAAAAGAAAAAATTAAAAATAATTTGCACCACAAAAGCGTTATCCCATTATCTATCATATCACTGTGTGAGGAATTGGCGCACCTTCCAGCCCAGGGAATAATTCAATGTAGAACCGGCACTATTTATGTGATTACATGTCTGATTTTTAAAATTGTTTTCTTGGACTCAAATGAAAGCAATAAATGATTAAATTGAGAAAAATAAAAAGCAAAATGATAAACAAACTATGAATGCTGTACATTTTTAATCAAATTATTATGAAATATTAACTTAAATGCCATCAAAATAAAACAAATAAGACTTGCTAATATTTCATGGAAAATAAAATATTAAATTTAAGAAAAAGAAATGCCATCATACAGATTCAACTCTCTGTGGGGCCTACAATAATATAAAATGAAAACAAATGTAGAATCATCAAGTAAACAAATAAAAGATATTGTGATACACACACACATATATAAGATAATCTCTCTTGTTTTCCCTGCTATTCCTCGTACTTCTCCTGTCCCCATTTCCCACGGTTTCACTGCTCTGCGTCTGTTAAGATGAAGGGTAATGGGGCGCCAGGCTTGTTTTCATCTGGCTTGACTCGTAATTGTCAGCTTGGAGAAACAGATACCATTCCCTATGGCATGACAACATATCGCCTGCAAGAAGAAATGGTAGAACAAATCACTCTGGGCAGTGAATGTTCAGATTCACGAGCGGTACTGACCGACATTTGCTGACCTCCTCTTCAACTGTGCTGAAAAATGTACGAATCAGGTAATGAAGTGATTTGGCTCAGTTCGTTCACTCAAATGATTTGTTCTTTTAAACAAATCATTCAAGAACTACACAACATTAATCTGCACACCTGCACCATCACACACGGATGGGAGATCATTAATATATAAACGGAACAACAGTGGCCCCAGGATAGAGCCATGTGGTACTCCCATGGTGCACGCTTCCAGCTGTGACAATACACCACAGACACACTGAGAGTGACTATCGAGGTAAGATCTTATCCAACTAAGGGGATCCATGGAGAGTTTGTACATAGTTCATTTGGATAGTAGCAACATGTGGTTTACTGTATCAAAAGCCTTACGCAGGTCTTAAAACACAGCACCGACCACCTTCCTGTATCAACGGTTTACTGTATTGACTCCAGAGGGTAACAATAAGCTGTCTCAGAGTGATTGTTTCTGAAGCCAAACTGCATAGGGGGGCAGAAGGACATTTTCATCACGGTGTGCTGTTAACTGTTGAGCAGCAATTTTTTTATGGCTTTTGAGAAAACAAGAATTTTGCAATTTGGCCTATGATCATCTACAACTTTTTTATCTCCTGGTTAATAAATTGTAATTATAATTGCAGACTTTAATGCAATGGGGAAAGTGCACACATCACATGAGTTGTTAATAATTATTGTAACAGATTTTATTTATATACATCTCTCTCTCTCTCTCTCTCTCTCTATCTATCTATATACACTCAGCACCCCATCTTGACAGAAAAAAAAACAATGTAGAAATGTTTGCAAATTTATTATAAAAGAAAATATGAAATATCACATGGTCATATGTATGCAGACCCTTTGCTCAGTATTGAGTAGAAGCACCCTCTTGACCTAGTACAGCCAGAAGTCTTCTTGGGAATGATGTAACAAGTCCACACCTGGATTTGGGGATCCTCTGCCATTCTTGATGGCAAAATCCAAGTTTTTAGATACATTTTTGTTGCACACAAACAGGATCTAAACCACTTTACCCATGTAAATACACTCTCTCTTTCAGTGACTTATATACACCCATACAGGGGTTTAATTGTTAATTTAATGCGTCTGTATATGACATGTTGCGTTGGTAGAGAAGTGGGGAATGTAACCCATAATTGCAAACTGCAGAGCAGAAAACATATTCTTGAGACATTATGCCTTTAAAACTTCATAGTGTTCATAGAAAAATCATTATCTCTTCAATTAATCCACCAAACAACCATTTTCCACTATGTATACAGATAAGTGTTAGTTTTGTGAATATGGTTAAAAGTAATTCTCGTTCATATTTAATTGTCTTTTCTTCATCAATATGCAGTGATACTGAGTGGTTTTACTGAGCGATACACATTCCCACCACAGAGCATGCAAATCTCTACAAGCACACGTTTCACAGCTTAACACTAGTGTTACGTCTGTCTGTGTTTCCCCATCGATAAGTGTTTCTCCTACTTGTTTTTGATCAGTGTTAACGTGGGAACACCTCATTCTTACAGGTATGTGCTCTTTTGCAGAGGTGGGGGATCTTTGTCCCCACAGACAGCCAAGTCTACAGGCTAACTTAAACTGGCTAAGTGTCCCGGTTACTTTTTCCGGTTTAATTTTTCCCTCACGTTGTCACCCCCTCCTAAAGATCTCTGGCACTCTCCACACTTTGAAAAGGCCCATGTTAGCTTCAATCTGAACATGAAATATTTATTCTACAGACATTCCTGTGCAACATGGACATGTTTGCAGCCCAGTTCTCAGGGGAGTCAATTGATTCAATCCAGATTTGAGTAGATTTTTGGTCCCCATCTGTCTTAAAATGCAGATGTGAAATACACAGGCTGTTGAAGGAAACAAGTGAAAATCCACGGAGAGACGGAGAGTGTGTAAGTCCTCGGTGAGACAGATTGTTGATGTGTTCTTACATAACAAGGTACTGAGCACTGAGGCTGTATTCTGATGCAACCGTGTCCACACAGCAGAATTTCAAAGAGGTAGGTTGTGAGTAGAGGTGCTACTAAGTCTTTCAGAAATGAATAGGAAAATTAAACCAATTCAGAATATGAAGCTTAGATTTAAAAGCACCTGTAAAACAGTGCTGGGAAAAAGTCCCCCCCCCCCCCCGTAAAGAATTTTTGTTGTCTTTGTCATCCTTACATATTTTAGACCATCAACTGAATTTATAATGTAAGTGAATACAAAATACCCTAAAATAGTACCCGTCTGACAGCAGGAAGTAGGCTAAAAGATCACCCAATGTAAGAAATTTAGAAACAGACAGGAAACAAAAAGTTGGCATCTATTAGTGTAAAAAATGGAAAACATGCTATTTCTAAGACTTGGGACTCCAGTGAGAACCATTACCCACAAGTGGAGAAACCATGAAACAACGGAAAACCTTTCCAGCAGTGGTTGATCTATTAATGTACTCCAAGGGCACATCAGTCCTTAGACAGAAAACTTTTTGACCAATCAGTATGATTTGATTGAATTTGACTTTGTAAAGTGAAGTTTGTGTTGTGAATTGGTGCTATATAAACAAATTTGAATTGAATGAACGATCATCCAGGAGGTCACAATGGAATCCATGATATTATCTAAAGGAGCACAGGGCTCACCTGATTTAGTTAAGATCAGTGTTCATGATTCAACAAAATGAAAGTGATTGGGTAAAAATGACATCCATTAGAAATTTCCAAGGCCCCAACTAATGTTGGCCAAAACAAGATATGTTTGGGGTATCGAACCAGCAACCCACTGATTAAAGGACAAACTCCTAGCCCTCAGCTAGTGCCACAATCACCCCAACAATATAGAACCATGAATTCTGCTCTTTGATTGGTTGCTATCACAAATGCTTGATGACAGCTGGTGCCACCACAACCAGTTAAAACAATCAATCATTATGTTTAGGGGGTTGATTACTTTTCCACATAGGGTTGATTGTCCTTCATTCCCCAACAAGTGAAACAATAATTTGAAACTACATTCAACTAAATTCTGATCTCAAGATTTGTTTGATGTGAAAAATGCACCATAAGTGTGACAAGAAAACAAAAACAGGAGACTTTAAGGTGACATACTTGACAAAGGACAGTACAGCAGTCTACAGATCATATTTGGCTGAAACATCACATCCTTATCAAGACAAACTCAGTTGTTGACATTGTTGCCCTTTCATCAACCTTAGCAATCATGTTTGAAGGCCTCCGCTATCTGAAGGGAGGGGTGTTTGTTTGTCTGTTGAGTTCAAAATCAACATGTGCAGACCGAGTTTTCATGTACACAGAGGACAAGATTGCCTTGAAAATGGTGGCTGGAGACTGAAGGTACAAAATACCTTAACAGCCTTCAGGGATAGAGAGTGCAGAAGCACCCAGTAAGACATTACAAAAGAATCCAGAGCATATCACATGAAGAAGACAGACAAACCGAGTTGGAGGGAAAGACAAGACCATGTGTACTCACCGAGGCTGATGAGACACAGGTGTTCTCAGTGAAGATAACTACAAGAGGAGAACAGCAGGTGAAATGCAACAAGCAGTCACAAAGACTTGCAAAATTAAACGCTTACCCAGGAAAATTTTACTTTTGGGGAATTACAAAGTACATACAGTATAAAACTATGAAAACAACTCAAAACCAGATGCCAAGATGGTAAATAGGAAAGAATACACAAAAAAGAGTTCTCTCTGTGCAGAGAACAAACAGTAGTTTCACTGTGGGGATCTGCCAGGATTAGTTTTGTTTAAATGTATTCTCTGAACTTCAGAATATTCAACCTGATTGCTTAAGATGGTTTCATGCATTGCAGCTGCTCAGCATTTGTTAAAGCTGAGCAAACAAACGGCAAAACATTGCATTATGCACATGTTTTATGTGCTGAAAAGACAAGACTACAGATCAAGGCTTTTAACCAGTCGAGATGCTCTGTCTTTAATGTTAGGGGGATAAATTCACATTTTGAAAGCATTTTTTTTTGTTTAACCTTCAGAACTATGAAGGATAGGGGAAACCCTGAAATATTTAATATAGCCTACATGGATTCCTAACACTGTCAGTGTGGTCAAAAGATCAGTATTAAAACTGGTACTATGTCCTCGGTATGCTAGGATATAGGCTATTGTCTCGTTAGACCTTCAGGCTATCATGGTTTTTAAAGAGTCAGCTTAAAACTTTAAAAAGATGATAGATACCAGCAGTCCGTTAAAACTGACTATATACTTGTGGAATTTTAGTCAGCAAAATCCTTTTACAAACTGGAACCACAGCGGTGGGAGTGGTCGCCTAGTGGTTGGAGGGTCGGGCGTTTGTGTCCTAGAGAGGCCCCAATGGGTGTCAGTTGGAAACCCACTCTCTCTGGGTCCCTAACCAAGACCTTGCACCACTCAGTGTCGGCAGCACACTGCTCTCTAGGAGATGGATTAAACACAGAGACAAAATTTCCCTCTGACGGACTATAAAGGGAGACGTTTATGTACTTTATCTTCTACTTTTTGGCTTCTTTGGGGTGTTTACTTGTATAATCATGCATATTGCACAATTTTACCCACAAATGTATGCACCTGAATATGCCGTATTATCAATTAAAAATAATGTAATATCTTTTCCCCTTTTCTGGTGAGTTCATTCTCATCTTCTTTACAGCTTAACTTTAAATTTTTAGTATTTTTTTTCAAATGCATATTACTAAATCTAGTGTGTAACTTTGGTGTATCCTATGTATTTTTGACACTGTCACACCCAAATTTGTGTGACAACAAAGGTATTTCTATTTTAACTAAATGTCTGTGGTGCAGTCAGTTATGCAAAAACACATGCATTCTAAACTATTTAAATTAGTATTGTGTTAGGACTTCTTTTTTCTTTTACTTGACACACCAACACAGAGTAATGCATAATTGTGTGGAGATGCTATGATAGTGGTTTTAAGAATATAAGACGTATGCTATTTGTATTCATTTCCTGTGAGTGTAGACTCTCTAGGACAAGCTTTTCTTGTGCTTATGGGTGTGAGATCTTTAGAATATTTCTCTAGCAACATCTTGAAACTAAAATATTTGAAAGGTGTACATTGCAAAACAGTGTAAGTGTCTATGTTTTGCCACCACAGGTTCTGAATTTAATTTAGGCCATGGCTTTGTCTGGGCTTTATATTTTGGCTCATTGTCTTGTTGGAAGGTGAACCCCTGCTGTACTCTTTAGTCTTTTGTGTTCTCTAACGGGTTTTATTCAGGGATTGCCCAATTAGATAAATCCATCTTCGCATCAGGTTACGCTTGATTTCCTGTTCCTGCTGACGAAAGGATCCCCATTGCATGATGCTGCCACCACCACATGTCGTCATTTGGGCAGTGTGTTCAAGGTGAGATCAGGTAGTATTTTGCATGGGAACCAAATGATTTTGATGATTTTGTTGACATAGTCCTGTGGGGTGGCATCCCATTCTTCAAGCAGCATTAGTTGCATCTATGCGGTTGTGTAGATCCCTCAGGCACAAGAAGCACAACCAAGCCAATCCTACAAGTGTTCAATTGGGTTACTGTCAGGACTGCATTCCATCTTCCCCACTCCCACATTCTGCAGATAGTTTCTGATAATCCCTGTCCTGTGGGGGTGAGCTCTAAAATCTTGGAGGATAGAACTTCTAATGATGGCAAAATCCTAATCTAATTTTGACATGTCTCTGAACTAAGATTGCTTCCACTGATGACAAGCCTTGTTTCATTTAGAAGGATGACACTCCACACTATCATACTGCCTCCACCAAAAGCGTTTTGATAACGACAGAAATTATTTCACAAGTTTTAACAGGCCCAAACTACACACCCAACTCTGCTTCTGAAATCCCGATGTATAAATCTAAGGGAAGCAAAAAAGCTTTTTTTAATTGGATTTTATTACATAAAGGCATCGCTGAACTAAACTGTGATTTAGAAGATCTGTTTTAATCTAGAATAATTCATCCAAACTATTATGGAGTATAAAAAACTCAGTTCATTCAGATAGCATAAAGCAATGAAAAATCCATTTACCACTCTGCTTAATTCGAAGCCAGCTTTAGCACCCTGTTGTTACATGATTTATGGAAAGACATAGATAATAAAACCAAGTAGGCATTTGTTTTGTATTCAGATGTTCATATTATAATGGAAAATTGACCGAAAATAGTGGGGAATTTTGAAATGGAAAGTTGATAAAAAATCTGAAATGTAGTGTTCATTAAGCAATGTTTAAAATAAACCTTTAAAAAATAAGCACACAAAAAATTCTTGATTTTGCAGAATTTTACAACAGCATCACAATGGGAAACAAAATTCAGGAGCTTATTCACACAAACACAATGCTGCTCTTGAAAGGGGTCATTAACACCGGATGGTCTCCATCTGGGTTGCAGAGTTAACAGGATTTCATTGTTGCACTTTCCATATAGCTGTTGATTAAAAATGCCTCAAGCAGATAGGTGTGATTATCCAGCTGCTACCCAACACTGGAATACAAGAAAGCATAATGGTGGGGATACTAAATTAATTTTATATCCCTGATTGAACCATGCTAGACGTGGTTTAATTGAAACTAAAATGATATATTTATCTTCCTAAAAATGGCCAAGAATGCAACTCTTTCCAATACTGATTTTATCTGGTATTCTTATCCTACTCCAAAGTAAAATGAATGCATTTACACATAAATTGTTGCTTAATCAAAGATTTAAAGGGAGACCAAGATTCAATAGCCTATTCATTGCAATCTTTCGACTTTTGCGTCATTTACTATGTTACATAACAAAACCTTTTAAAAACCTTTTCAATATCCGAGTCAGATTGAGTCTTAAGTCATTCCAACAAAACTTAAAAAAGGCCTCTTTACTTCAAAAAAGCACATATTGGCCTTAAACATTTGTCAATACAGACATATTTAATCAGATTCCGAACCGTAAGAGTGTCTTTTTTTTCTTTGAATGCTAGTAGAAATTCCTATGTGTAAACACTTATGCTGCCTATTTTCACACATAAATGAGGTTATGCAGCACATCAAAAGTATAAACCTTTAATATATTGAAAAGAGTGATGGCAGAACAAAGAAAGAGCTAGATTTGTTTTTCACCTTAAAGGTTCTGCAACTGTAAGAACAGATTAAACAGAAAAAAGGTCTCCCTGGGGAGCATCTTTGCACTGCATCCACCGTGTGATAGAAGTACCCTTTAAAATGTTACTTTGATGGCATTTCTTCATCATTAGTCAGCTGCAGGTGAAAAGACAGTAAAGCTGCATGGGCGCACGTGCGTGCATGTGTGTGTGTATGTGTGAAAAAGCAGTTACTGATAAATGTGAAAAGGTGCCTCCACTAGGTGAAATTATACCTAGACTGAATGTCTTCATCCATGCATTTTCTGGCTGTACTATAAAAGCTGAAATCAATTGCTTGGCAATTATCACCAGAATCCTTTATGCACATGTGTGCAAATCATTTATCATTCAAACCAATAGGTGAGGTGTGGATTAATATTACTTACTGTAAAATGCAACACAATTGAACATGTTCAAATTAATGCAGTTTTGTTATTTGATTAAGTGAGGTTACACATGCCTCAAAGAAGTTGCCTGTCGGTGTTGTCTGGTATTTGGCTTCCTCCATCTTCATATCAATTCTGACCAGCTTCCCTGTCCCTGCTAGAGAATATCTCCTCAGCATCATCTGGCCACATCTAATCTGCTATCTGCTGAGGTAACCAGGGTGTAGTCAGCTAGCCTGGCCAGCCAGACTGACTTATGTCATAAACAGTCTGTTTATGTCAGCTCATTGACCTTGTTGCTGGGGTTCAAAAAGGCTCAAAAAGGACTATCAAAACATTATCTGGATGGATGCTTTATGTATATATTTTTTCTTCTTCCTGCTTCTTGATGAAGGCAGAGACTTTTCTTTTCTCTCCTCTCCTATTCCATCAATTCCCAATTTCCCTGCCTGCTTCTATCAATATTTTCCTCTGAGTCTCTTTTACATATCTTCCAAACTGTAAATTATGGATGTGGTCAGCGGGGCTTTCAATGCAATTGATAAAATGTAATCAACAAAAAGACAGGATGAAGGAGAGCCCCCCTGTGCCCAACGGAACATGTGCAGCTGGACACATGGTGGGAGGAGGACCGTGTGTCTGTCCAATTTGGTAGTCGAGGATGTTAAAAATGTGTTCAAAATTAGATTTATGATAACAGGATTTCTGCTTTTTGGTTACCTGGAGTATGGAGAAATTCTGTAAACATCGGCAGCTATTTCGGGCCACGTCGAGGCTGCCTGAACTATGTGAGGGATATGGCTGCTACCAGCACTCAGACTGAAATGCAGTGTAGGCAGAACTGCAGGCCAGCTGCGAGTCCTGAACTTTCTGGCAGGATGTGAAGAATCTTGGAGAAAGCTGGAAGCTGGACCCTGGCAAAATGACCACAATTTTGGCTGTTTTGGAATCACCATTGAGATGTACCCATGAGACATTAAGGAGGACAGAAAAACATAAGTCTGCCTGCCTGAAACAAATGCTGCTATCCAAACTGACTCCTCTACATTCTTAATTTCTCCTGAATGTTATGTAAACAACATGCACTGACGAATGTGACCTGAACAGAGCGCACTGGACTGCCTTATAACGTTACGTCACTATCAAAGTCTATGGCTGCAAGTGCAATCTTGGACAGTTCACAGACAAACACACATACACACGATTACACTAAAAGACACAGGCACACACAAACACACACACACACACATGCACACACACACACACCGCCTCTACTGTGCTTTCTTCCCTTACTATGCTGCTTTCTGTTTTAGCTGTAGTGTCAGAAAGATCAGAGCCCTAAAGCTTTAGATTTATGAGTATAAACAACTAAACTTTGAATTTTTAGTGATGAAGCTTGTTCCAGTGAAATAATGAAACAAAAGAAGTTATTTAATTTGTAGCTCTGGAAAGGTTGGACAAAATTACGTTAGATCAGAAATCCCCAAGAATATACTTAGCTTATTTTGTATTATTAATATAAACAATTAAGTCCTTATGCATGCTTGTTAATGTATGAAACAAGTCTATTCAAGGATTTGCTTAGCTTATGCCTTTAGTTTTTCTATGTCTGTTATGTTTTTCTGTTCATGTACAGCACTTTGAATCGTCTTGTTACTCAACAGTGCTATATAAATAAACTTGCCTTTTCTTGCCTATATAGCCTTATTCTATCATAATCCTCTGAATTTGGGTCTTTTTTGGTGGAAGCATATAACATGCCTATATACCTTTTAAAATATTGTTCCCACAGAGAAATGGACGGAGTGTCATTGTTTCCACACCACAATATAGTCAGTATTTCTTGTGACCAGGAGTGTGTAAAAGCAAGTTGGGGATGTGTTGTGTAGTTCAGCAACACACAAATTAACATTTTGCTGAAACTTTGGATTGTAATTTGATTAAGAAATATATTTTACTAATACGTTTGATAGTGGTTTTAAATCCAAAGTCTTGCAGTTTTCCTATTATTTGCATGTTCAGTCAATGTGAAGTACCCAATCAACTGTGTTGCACACAGTATAAGTTTGTAAGAAAATTTGGCTGAGCACTGCAGTTTGATTGTCATGCTGACTTGGTATCTGATTTGATGCTATTATAGATAGATATTGATAATGTTAGCCTCCAGCATGTACTTAGGTGAAGAGCCATGGCCATAGACTCTGTATTTCTTTAGGATGCAGGAACAATTGCTGTTGCCTTATTTGAAAGGAGTTTCTGTTTTTGCTTTGTATGTACTTAGCTGCAGTCCATATCCTTTTAGGAAACCAGTTGAAAACCAGATGCGAAGCTGTGTCCAGGATACATATAGATAAGGCTGACACACACACAAAGGGAAACATCCCGAAAGGATTAAGCTTAGAGAATAAAAAGAGCTGAAGTCTGATATTTTGTGCCACACAAGATGGCCAGGGGTAGTCCAGTGCTGGGGGTAAACTGATTCTATGTATTATTCACATTACTTTGTTGCTTTTATTTGGCCCATTATGGAAAACATTATTGATCTAAACCTTCTTTCTCCTTTTGTATTATTCGGAGAACTGTCCCCTCTCCAATAAAGAAGCTGGGGCAATAGTGCTAAAGTTTCGAGGGCTTTTCATCAATGTTTAAGGTGTCTGGAATACATTTCATCAGCTGTAGTTAAAAATGTACAATTGTCAATCCTGAATTTAAACTAAAATAAATTCTAGACTTTCAAGATTAATTCAAGAAAAATTAGACTTTTCTTTTTATAGCTATAAGCAAAATATTAAGTTAGTGTAATCGTTTGTACCACATTGTTGGTGTTCTGGACGGTTCATTTCAGTTGAACATTCCTGACCCCCGTAAATGCTGACTGCTACACAGTTGTGACTGCTACAGAGTCAGCATTTACACTAAAAAATATAAAACAACTTTATTTGCAACAATTTGTCAGCACCCACTGTCCTGTATGTTTTTCATATTTTCCTGCTTCATCACCACACCTAAATTGATAGCACTTAAAAAGCTTTTGCCAAACGAGATGACTGAGGAGATAATAAGGTTTTGGAGTATCGACATGCTACAAGTATCCAGGACATTTGATCCTTAAGACAAGAGCTTTGAATTTTCAGAAGACTGAGTGGTTGATAGGAATAGCTAGGTCCATTTAGCTGTTCCATTTCACACACTACTCGACATAGAGCAGGAGTACCGGATAATTAGTGTTGAACATTCCCAGTAACATTTCACATAATTAAACACAAGCAGGATAAACTGGCATGTACACCTTAACAGGAGGTTATTCCAAAGTTTCCTTCTTAAGCTAAAAAACTTGAAGTCAATAAGAGTGTCCTAAAACATTGACAGTGCCTTTTGCGATATAAATATTGTTTAAATTTAAACTTTCTAGTCGTACGGTTGGATTCTTTCAGTGATTTAACTGAAACAACACAAAATTGGAGGTCAACCAACAAGTGTATTACACTTGTTGGTTGATAGAGCCCTTGGGTTTGACAAAAGTTAGCTTCCCAAAATGGGGATCATGATCATAACCGATAAACAAAGTCTTCAGAAAACAATATACAATTAAGTGAAATGTGAGCTTTGAGCATTTTTGTCATTGTTTGTCTCAGGAAGTTATAAACTGACAGTATGTAGGTGGGAAATATGGGTATGACCTGGACAAATTAAAACTGACCTGAATATTTTATTATATTATATATATATATATATATAAACACTGTCAGTATCTAACATTTGAGCAGTGCAAGGCGACCTCAGAAAGTCTTGGTGAAGGAGCGCTTGGCAGAGCCTCGTGATGGTGCAGCACAAGCTTCAAACACTCTGCCCACCAGAAAACCAAATAAAATAAAACAAATTGATGTTTCCAAGGCAAGTTATTTTAACAATTTCATTGTCATTTGTTGTATATATATAAAATTAGGTATGTTCTAAACTAACGAAACTATTCTTGCTACCAAAAAGAACAAAAAAAGATCAGTCAATTGTAGTCTATATAAAGTGGAACTGCAATGCTTTGGTCTGGAATCCTTGTTTATCCACCCCCACATTCCTGTTTTACCCTGAGGTGCATCTAAGAGCAACTCATTTTGGTGCTGTCTCTTTAAATCAAGATGCACTTCACCACCCCCCCAGGTCACAGAAAGTTGCACTTCAACCTGTTTGACCATTTTTTATTATGCTGGAGGTTTTTCTTTCCACTGTCGCTTCATGCTTGATCAGTATGATGGATTGCTGCAAAGCAATGGACAGTGCAGACAACTGTCCACTGTGGCTCTACGCTTCTTCAGGAGGAGTGAATGCTGCTAGTCAAGACTTGATACAATCTGCTGGGTTCCCTTAGATAGGAATTTTTTTTTTACCAATCTGTATACTCTGGTTGAATTTGACTTTGGTATGTGCCTTTAGATGACATGTTTCATGAATTGGCACTATATAAATACAATTGAATTGAATTAATGTAGGACTTATCCAGTTGTTGCTTTGGCATCCTTCAGCTTGGATTACAAAATTGTTCCGAGAAATAAAAATGGTGGATTGGTAAGTTGGAAGTCATTGACCGTGTTAAGCTGTTCTTCAGCAAATACTGTGACATAATTGGTCAAAAAAATATGATAGAAAACAGAGAAAATTGAAGGGCCTGAGAAATAGGACCCAAAAAGTATACAAAGTTATCTACACAGCACCTGGACAGACTAAATAAAACATTTCTATAGTCCTAGAGACTCCAAGTGCACAACAAAATGTATTAAATGGCTAATAAAAAGTGGATTTTTCATATGTCCCCTTTAAGAGAGAAGTAGTTACAAAGACTTAGATTTTCTCAAAACAGATTCTACAATTACTTTTCTGACACATTATGATTTCATTAAATATTTCTAGATTGTATGGCTCTGAACTATGATAGTTGCCCTTTAATAAAAAATATCCGCAAAGGACAGAGTTAAAAAAAATATACAAATTATGTTTTGATAACAGCTCTGCATACAAAACTGGAAAACAGTACCATGATAGCAGGAGTGGAGAAAAAATCTGCAGGCTGAAGTACTGCAGAGACTGATTAGGTAAGTGGAAACAGGTGTACTCCCCAGAAACAAGGAGCAGATGCAATTGGAGGCAAGCTGAAGACCAGAAAGAGTAAAAACAGACCGCCAGATGGAAGAGGCAAAACAAATTGAAATAAACACATTTAGCTAAGATTAAAGGATAAAAGGCAATATTACCTGTGATGTGTAATAAGCTTTCTTTGATCCATTTTTCAGTCAGATGGAATAATCACTTATAAATTTAAAACACTGGGTAAACACGGATGCAAATAATGTAAAGCTTAGGCAAACACTTTTTCCACTACCAAAATAAACATGAAGAGGGTGCTTAACCCAACCTTTGAGACATAAACACATCCACGATAAAACCTGCCAGCACGAGGCGATTTTATGTTCACCGCTGACTTTCCAAATGCTGCATTCGTGAGATAAAGTCTCAGTTTAAGCTGACACCGATTCTAAATTAGCTCCCAATCTAATAACTTCTTACGTGATTTCTTTCCACCACATGAGAGAAGTCATTATCCAGTATCACCACAGTTTGTCAGCAACATTGCCAGCAGTAGCAAAGAAGTAGTTTGGCGTGGGGTGAGGTGGGGACTTTGCAGCTATCAGTTTGCTTTTTAAATTATTTGGAAAAAAGGCCCATGGTGGCATTTTCCAACCTTGTTACGGCTTGGTAACATGGCAGCACAGTGCAAATGACAAACTGCAGCAGTTTCATTGTGTGTGTGTGACCTAATTTTATCATAATCTTCCCAAGCACTCACCCAGTTCCCAAAAGGCACAGCGTAATAACAACATTTGAGAGCATGGTAATTGAAAGGCAGCCACATTTAAGGTGAAACAGCAAAATTTGCTCATCTTATGTCAGTTTTTTTAGTTGTCTTCAGAGGTTAAGGCTCCTGAATGCAAGTGATGAATGTTACTTGTTTCCAAGACAATTTGACTTGTATAGAGTTCTTTGGATCGATTGGAGTCTCGAAAACGGGCAGAGTGGCTTGCCTGGCTTTCAAAGTATTGACACAGAAAACAAATTGCTGCATTGTAAAAGAGAAAAGCTCATTTCCACTTCAGAAGGGTGCACATTTGACTCATTGCAAATGGATACTGGATCTTAAATTTATCGTGCTTTGGGTCTCTTTCTATACATAGAACGAAAAAAGTCATGCAGATATTTACAGAACTATTCAGTACATCGTTAAATCTTCACAGAGACTTAAGTAGCTTTGTTACAGAAAAACAGAAGACCAGCACTTGTGTCAATGTGGAATCAGTTTTTTATATATATATATATATATATATATATATATATATATATATATATATATATATATATATATATATATATATATATATATATATACATATACACCCCTGGGTCTTTCTGCATGGAGTTTGCATGTTCTCCCTGTGCATGCGTGGGTTCTCTCCGGGTACTCCGGCTTCCTCCCACAGTCCAAAAACATGACTGTTAGGTTAATTGGCTTCTCTAAATTGTCCTTAGGTGTGAATGGTTGTTTGTCCTGTCTGTCTCTGTGTTGCCCTGCGACAGACTGGCGACCTGTCCAGGGTGTACCCCGCCTCTCGCCCAGTGAATGCTGGAGATAGGCACCATCACCCCCCGCGACCCCATGAGGGATTAAGCGGTATGGAAAATGGATGGATGGATGGATATATATATGTTACATATATAACCTGATGTAATAGAGTTTTACAATTTCTTTTTATTTTTTAATTTTACTCAGCTATAATTATCTTTAATTTTTTACTCTTGCTTTGTTGATTTTACCTGAGCTTAAAAGGTATATAGCCACATAATATGCTTACAAAAGATCAAAAACTGTTTGATCATGATAAGGCGCAGTTATATACACCAAGCCTCCATCATATTAATGTTTTGATGGTTCTTTCTGTGGATAAATATAGAGCCAGCGCCGTGCACGATGAGCAGACATAAGCAGACGTAGTGCCATCTAGTGACGGTATATCGCAGAATTAATAAAACAAAATTAAATAATGCCGGACCAAGCCTGACCCTCTGGAATGCCTCGCAGTAAAGTGGCAGCTCGCCGTGATCGAAGACCAACCCTTATTAATTAAATACACTGATCTACAGCAACTTTAATAGCCTCATATCAGAATATTTACTCATGTCAATCAACTTTGTGGTCATGTCTGAGCAATTGGCAGGTTTAGCGTCTGCTTCAGTGAACACCAACGGTCACACTGCATTGCAGCGAAATTCCAGTCTTTTCCCTCTTGGAATCATATTTTTTGTGCTTTTTTTCACTAGATCTTAGAATATTCTTCATTGTTCCGCCTCAAGATGCTAATAGCCATTAGCTGCATCCATGTTTTAACCCCTGGTGCGCATGGAATGTACTAAATAAACATTAAAGGTTTTATTTACTAATAAATTTAGCAAAAACAAAAACAAAACACCAAAATAAACAACTAATACACCAGCAGAACATGATAATATTTCATAAAAACTTTGTATGCAACAAGAATGAGCTACTGACGTATACATTAAAAGACTCAAATAACGAGGCTATGCACCTTTAATAAATCAAAGAAACAAAATTAAAATACCAAAAATCTTTAAGCTAGATGAAGGAAGATAAATAATATCAAGGAAGGTGTCCTTTGGAGTTACCTAATTAAAAGTACTCTTCGATTGGCAGACCACAAGAATGTGTGTTTGTTACCTTGTATTTTTCACTTTTATGTGAATGTATGCAGGAGCAAACATTGCAGAATTAATAATTCATTAATTAATGTAAATCTACTCTGCTTAATGACATAAACTTAACCTTGTAAGTTTGGGGCTACAGTTGAACATAATCCAATTAGAAAGAAAGTTAATATTAAATGAACAAAGATAATATAATAGAAGTAATTAAGGGTTATAACTGAATGTGTTTAGTTGTATACATATTTGTGGATGATATTAAATTATTAATTAATCTTTAAAGCAAATCATTAGTCTGTATGGAAACAAGACGGCAAACAGACATTTTGCACAGAAGGAAAACTTTAGTGGTCCTTTTTTCTGCAAGCTTTGTTTATTTTGTTGAATTATTTTTGTGCTTTTTAGTGGCATACATGGGTCATGCAGCAGAGAGACAATCCTTGAACATGACAGTTAAATGATGCTGTAGCCAATTTAAATAGGACGTTGTTAATTTTAAACGCTGATTTTAAAACGTATGTTCTTTCGTTTTTGGCTTACATTTTCTTATGTTTATTTTTTCCAATGTTTATTTGCTGATGTATTTGATAGTGTCCAATATCTATTTAAATCACATGTTCATATTGTTTTTAAAACTTTTTCTTCAAAATAATATGATTCCTTGTGTGTTATCTTCAGAGCAAACATGCCAACAACGAGAAGAGTAGGAATACAAATTACCCTTTTTGCTAGTTTTGTCATTAGTAGAACGAAAAGGAACAACAGTTGTTTGTGTCACAGTGATTGGCATTTTAGAAAACTGGGTGCAATAACTGGCTAATTTGCCTTATGCATGTTTTTATTCGACTGCCACAAGTCAGATTATTTCACACAACTTCAATTTACAGTAAAAAAAAAAAGGAGTGAGGAGGGAGTTATGTGCATTTATTTGGGGATGGGGGCGGAGGAGTAGTACATATTCACAAACTCTGTGGAGGTAGAGTCCTTTGCCCAGACCTATTCCTTTTGGTCGCCAAAAAAGCGAATCATGCCAACATGATTAATGGTCATGATTACCTACTCAGAAAATGTGGTTTTCTGGCCCAGCAGCTTCACTTTTATGACTTAAACCTGGGGCAAGATGTTTTATCATGCAAGCGAAGCTGCACACAGACTGCACAGAGAGGGCACTGAGGACCAAACACATCATCTGTTCAGGAAGAGAGGTAAAACCACCTGCGCAAACATTTAAGCTAAAGTTTAGCATCAATATCGGCCTCTGGAGTTTTGGACTAAGATTAAATTTCAATCTTGTGACATGCTCATGAGTTGTATATGAGAATAAAAAAAACAACTAATTCATCCGCAGATTGTCTTGTGCAGGGGGGCACAGTAAGGTTGCTATATATATATATATATATATATATATATATATATATATATATATATATATATATATATTATAAAAATAAATAGAGAGAGAGAGATGAAATATCGGCTTTGAATTTAGATCTCCTGCTTTATATCACAGAAAAGCTACAGACCAAATAATCCAAGCGAGACTCAAATGATTCGATAAAATCACAAGTCGCATTTACACTCCTATCCATTACCAACACGTCTCACAGTGCCTGAATCCTCTGAATGTGCGTGCAGCAAAATTCTTTCATGTTTGTTTGTTTTTTCACGTCAAAATTCAATACTTCTCTAGACACAAATGTACAGGGTTGTTATTCATTTAAGTACAACTCCAGAGCTTCACCTTGAATTTATGGCAGGAACCAAAGATATGGGATAGAAAGAAAGAGTTATATTGATGGTTGATAAATAAAAGGTCAGGTGGATCAATGTACGGATAGGGTGATGAGTTGAGACAACAGGTAGAAGGACGGTGATCAGAGGGATGTATTGATGATACCATGGATGAGTTATGGGATGAACAGATTTAAAAAAAAAATAATGAATGATGCATAAACGATGGATGGAAGGAAGGAAGGAAGGAAGGAAACTAAATATGTTGCTGCCTGAGTGCATGGATGGACTTTGAACAAACAGAACTAAACATATTTTTTCAGTCTCCGTTTTATTTTTCCATACGTATCCAGACCCGGTAAATCCTTCACTAATATTCCAAACTTTTCTAGGCTGTTCAGCAAACATGTAAAGAAGGCATTTGTGCCTCTGCATCTGTAGAAGCCGGTTAAATCTGCTTGTGCAGCACAAAGTAGCTCCCACATGACCCTCCCAAGATATTATCCTTGAAGTAGAGTTAATTTTTGCCTCAAACACTACAGCAGTCCTCATTATTTCTCAGAACCACTCCACCTCGACCGAATGACTCTCCATCTTGCCACTAAGCCTCAAAGGCTAACCCCTCTGTAAAGGTTGCTGCTCCCGGTGACATTTTGCATGATGACTAATTTGGCCCATTTGTTTGTGATAAATTTCAACTACACTGTTGTTGCCACTTGAAATGACTTGCTCATTAAGCCTTGATAAGAGAGTTTGTCCTGGATTAAAGCAAACCTCTTAATGAGGAAAGCAGACCTGTGATAGGTCAACAATGCAACTAAAAATACTTCTTTTGGAGCCGGGGAGTAGCTGAACCGTCTATGCCTTTGGTCAACCTCTGTCAGAATTGGAGGGATTTCAGCAACATCAACAGCTTGCAACAGAGTTCATAAATAATAAAGTCATATTAATTAGCGTGGTTAACAGAAACATTAAGTGGAGAGGGAGTATATCAAATGCTAAGCACTCTCATAATCTTCCATTTGCTTTTTTTTTTTTTTGGCTCAGGAGTAAAATTTCTTGTGGCACTAACACCATCATCCATCACTGAGAAGCTAAAAATATGAGGGCTGCTTTGGTTGTTCCAACAGCACAGGCAGAAATTTCTGAAAGTGAGAAGGACTTAGTTCCCGCCTCAGTACTGTCAGAATGATTAACAGACCTGTCAGATTCTGCAGATTTATCTTAGTCATATTTGCACTATGCAAGCTTAGGGTTTCACTTATTGCAAACGTTAAAATCTCTTTTGTATGTACTCTTCACATGTTGCGCCATAAAAATCAGGCTTCAGCCTCATCTGGTCAAACAGCTGTCCTTTCACTAAAAGCAGAGATAGGCACGGCTGGCTGCACGAATTGCAGAGTTAATTAAAACGTTATCAGAGGAACTGCATGTGCATTTGCATTTTGAGATACTGCATCTCCATCTAGTATATGAAGCATGAAAAGCCAATGATAACCCATCCAAGGAGCATTTATTATCGATTAGGTTTTTCATTTAAAGACCAGTATAGACCTAAACACTACATATACACTGCTGCAACTAATGCACAGCACAGGGAAAATGATACATAATCCAGCACATACCTTCTGGAGTTTACGGGGCATTGTGGAATGCAGGCTTTCTCATGGGGTGACATGTAATTGGATGACCTCTGAAACCTGCAGAGTGCTGTCCGGGAATCTTCATATTACTTTCCGACTGGCTTTTTGACTAGTTTTATGCTATGATCTTGCTTTTATGCTGTTCTATCATTTGTATCATTTTATTTTGTGTTGTTTTACAGTTGTTTTTATTGCGAATCACTTTGTGTTTTTTTTATCCTGTATAAGGTGTTACATAAATAAAGTTTACTTACTTGCTTACTTACCTTCTGAAAGGTACTTAAAAGGTACTCCATAGATGAAACCTACAGAACATGTTCCTGGATCCCATAGGTTACCTTCAAGAGCTTGTACATTTGGAGGGTGTGTTCTCTTGCTGTCATTGGCTGGAATATTTCATCAGGTGATCTCTTATTGGATACCCTCAAGACTTTAGTGTGTACGTTCCTGGAGCTTACAGAGTATCTCTTGGGAGTTGGAGAGTTTTTATGGTGTTTTACTATAAACTGAAAAAACACCTTCCTGGAATTCATAGATTACTCTCCTTCACTAGGGGGAGTGGTTGCCTGTTGGGTAGATCATAACGCTTTTGTCCTGCAGGTTCTGGATTCGACTCCCACATACTGCCACTCTGGGTCCCTGAGCAAGACCCTAAGCCCCAGAATGCTCCCCTAACGCTGCACAGTGGTAGCCCCTGCTCCCTAATGGAGGGGTCAAATGCAGAGCGCACATTTTATTGGAATACATGTTGCCATGACATATAAACATGATTATGAATACCTTACAGTGTGATGTCATGGATTGGGCTGCATTTGTAAGCATGGCATGAGACAGGAACACTAGTGAAACTTATAGGGTATTTTCGTGACATTATAAGTTTACTTTTCAGAGGTTATACAATACTTTTCCAAAAAAGAAAACTATAGGGCATGTTTCATGAAGAGGAATTCTGCAATTTAATGTCTTGATGGAACCTGCTGAGTTTCCTTAAAAAAAAAAATAATAATAATAATAATTAACCGGTCTGTATGATTATATTGATATTGATTATATAAATTATATTGAATATTTTTAGAGGTTAAATGTTACTTTCCAGAAACTATGGGGTACTGGATTGGGGTTCTCTTGAAATCCACTTTCTGGAACTTAGAAGATATTTTCTGGGACCTGTAGAGTATTTTAGCACTTGAATATATTACATATTGACTTTTCTTACTGAATAATTTCACAAATCCATAACTTACCATCTAAATCTCTATTTTTATCGCATTTTACTCGATTGGAACTTACAGTATACTTTTGGGTACTGGGGTGACTTTTAAGTAGGACTAGAACATATAGGCAATTTTCAAATGATCAAATCATCAAACAAAAAGAAAAGAAATTGAAAGCTAAGATTTCTGGAAAGTGACCTGTAAGTTCCAGAACGTGACTTCTTACTATGGAAATAATGACACAACCCAAACCTTAAAAGTACATATTTTGGTAAACTTTCAGTAAGTATCCTGCAGGTAAAAGGAAAAACCCTCTAATTTCTGGGAAAGTATTTGCTATATTATATATTGTTGCTGAAAAATGTGCAGTGTCCCCAGTCTCCCTCATTTTTGAAATAAATAAGCTAGTCATTTCTGTGCAGACTCAGTGTTTTTTTTTTTTTTTTTTTATGATTGACAGCTCCCGTGTTGCTTACAGGAGGCCTGCTGCAGCAGCTCAGCAGCGATATTATGTGCTGCTTAGCCACTGGGGCAATAGAGTTTGTTGCCACCATGCATCTGGAGTTTAGTCCCACTGGATTCACCAATCCATGTGATTGTCCTTGCTTTGCACAGAATATTAACATCTGTCAGCAGAACTAACCAGTGGGGTGTTTAGACTGAAGATTTAAGAGATGAGGGCTTCTTGCCATAAATCTTTGTACTGAGACAATGGAGTCATATGGCGGCGTCGTGGAAGGCATGTATCCCCAATGCTCTGCTGTGCAGGCTGCTGCTCTGTTGTCCCAAGTGTTGTTAAACATTGTGATTTTTATTGAGGCACTTAGCAAAGCCTCTTTACCAGTCACAAATACACAGTTGTGTTGAGCCAAGGCATAGGCTTGGTACAGTCAATGATCCGCTAACACGCTGTTTAAATACGGTTTGTTGCTGGTAGCCCAGTAAATCCCCAGCACAATGGTGCAGGTGAACTGAAACTTGTGGAGCAATCAGTATTTATACCCACGAGAGGCAATCTAATGCAAAAAGCCAAATCATTCATTTAACATAGCCTAGTCACAAATTATCGTCCAACTCCCCGCATAAACATGCTTCATAGTCGCCCCATTCATTTCTACATTATTCTGAAATCATGCAGGACATAAACAAATGGAGATAAGTGCTGAACACTGTATACCTACATTACACATCTATTTAGCAGCTCAGACAGCAGCTCAATCTGCAGTTACGTGTAATCATCCTTAGATTTATAGTACAATCACAGTCGGCTTTACGAGCTGGTTGGTTAAAGCGTCGCCTGCATGCATCACTTCTTCCTGTGCAGAGGTACAGCTTAATGTCATGTGATGTGGTGAGCATGTTTGATAGGCAGCTAACTCATTTAGAAAATCTTAATGAATAAAAAATGAGCCATAAGTTGTTTTAATCATACAACATGAATGCTGATGTTGGATTGCGCTGTGAAGGCTTTACTGCTACATCTATGTCACATCCGGTGAAAGACGTTTTGTTTAGAGGGCTTTGATGGTCGTATACTTTGTGCTTATTAAACAATTTACAACGCTATAACAAATTACAGCACATAAAACTTTGCATGTAGAGACCCGAGTTCAAATCCATGGTGTGCACTCATCTGTTATGGAGTATTCATGAAACATACGCCAAGATCGTCAGAATGTTTATTTCTTTACTGGTTAAATTTTACAGTATCAACTGTATTATTATTATTATTATTATTATTAATACTACTACTACTACTACTACTACTACTAATAATAATAATAATAATATGAATGATAATAATCATCATCATCATCATCAGCATCAATATTATTATTATTATTATTATTATTATTATGAATGATAATAATTAATAATAAAAATATTTTTGTTTACTGCTCTGTTACCGCGGGCTCTTTGTTCTCCCGATTACCTTTAGTTTTTTTGTGTTTTGTTTTTTTTTTGGGGGGGGGGTTGATAAAAAGGTTCAACTTGGGTGGTTGAGTTTCGTCACCCTTCTTATGTAACTTTTTAAGATTTTTTTATTAAAATCAAGTTCTGTTGAACTGTTATTTGCATTCTTCCTGCTTCGTGTATCAAACTTTACCTCTCAGCAGTCTCTATTCTGTCCAAAACAAGAACTTTTCATTTTAAATGCCAAATCTCATAACCCTTAAGTTATTTAACAAATAAACTGCTGCCATTCAGAGGAAGTCCTTTGGGAAAGAAAGAAGCAGTTTCAGCTCCACTTGCCCCCATGTAATCAGTACTAAAAACAAAGGCACTTGATGTGTTTGACAGCCTGTGCACTTCTTTGTTGGGAAAGCTGCTAATATTGGCTATTTATTGTTCAAAGAATCACTGAAACTGGTGTTGTGTGACAGGAAACCTTGCTGTCATGAAACGGTAGGGGAATCTGCGCTGCTGTAAACTGAATAATTATGGATTTCCTTTGAGGGAAACAACTCTTTTATTAGTCAATAAATAAACTATTAAAACAATTTGAACTGCCTGAGCAGAGAATCGTTTTCTACATTCTGTGCCATATCTAACAGTTTTCACTGCTTGCAGTTTTGCCCTGCATTTAAAACATGTTTTTTTATAAATGTAAGAAAAAAAACATCACTTTTCCTCATTCAGTTGATAAACTCATAGTTGCCAAGTCCTTTCTCCGTAAAGCTAAATCCAGGCTTGTATAAAAAGGACACATTCAAAACTCTCATAAAAGGCGGCAGCTTCCACTGGAAAACCTTTTAATAGTTCCGGAAGCTTTGCCTTAATGAAGCAATAAACCTTTTGACAGACGCAATAATACTCAAGACTGAAAATTGCATTCTCTTAAATTAATAATCACACATGAAACCAATATTCAAAGCCTCATACTAATAACAGTAATGCAGTGATGGCAAGGAAACTACATTAATGTGCAGACAAAGTCTCTAAAGCAGCGGATTACAAATGAACCCAAGACTAAATGAAGCTGAATGGCTTTTTTCTAGCTGAAATCTTTGACAACACCACATAAATCACAAGCAGTGCCCTCAAAAAGTGCTGACTTGGCGGTTTTCCCGTGGTTGAACATCATTGTTAGGAGGGTTGGGGACCTGGGCTGGTAGATGGATCCCGAAAAGCCAAACTTTAATTATTCGGACATGAAGTGAAGTCATTAAAAGTCGTCTGTGTGTCTCAGGCTAATGTCTGTGACGAGCACATAAACGTGAAAGTCAAAGTTACATCGCCTGTGATTAACGGTCGTTCTACAGCAAGGCGACCTGTTGCCTTACTTCCCAGGGTTGTATAATTGTAGTATTAATCATATCTAACTAATCGAAGTAGTTTAAATGAAGAGCCTTCGTTACGGGTGGGCTTTTATTGATAAATCTAATAAAATAATGGTTCCTTGCTTCTTAATATTATTGTTATTATGCCTATATTTATATAAATATTTATGAAACTGGTATTGTTTTTATAATAATCTTATATCATAATAATATTTAATGATTACTGTTCCCTTTTAAAATCATGCATGCATTATAAAATTAAGAAATAATTGGAATTTTGTTTTTCGATCATTTACTTCATCTATGTATTGACTCTTTTTTTATTGTGGTCCATGTCTAATATTATAAAGTTTAAGTCTAATGGCCATTTCCTTTTTATTTAAAGTTTCTGCAATTGTTTTATATTTGTATTTGGTTCACTATTTCAAATAAAATAAAATTTTCATTCAAATGTTTAAATAGTATGTTTCTGACACACTTCATAAGTAAAAGTTATTAGAGATAACTATCGTTTTGACATACGTTATTTGTTTTCGTTTTAAATATACAATATAATATACAATATAAATATTATCGTAAAGGACTGTTTTTTCCCCACCCCATTTTTTTTTAAAGGGTTTTTTAATTGTACCTTTCGGATACGATTCACCATTTAAATCAGCCACCTGAGGTATGAGGGAGCTTGACATCTGGGGACATCGGGGAGTTCAGGATGTGTGTAACAACTCTGAGAAAGAAGGTCTTTGTCTATTTAAATCATTCCCCCCTTCAGTGATTGCCCCCTGAAGTCTTCAGGAAGCCTAAATATTCCCCACTATATTACTCATAAAGCTGCACAGATTGTATTACTCATATCAGGGAAGACTGGATTATAGTGAAGCCCTTTGACTCTATCACTGTTGATTTCCCTCGAGGCATCAGAATGAACTTTAATGAATCTCCATTTTTACCGAAACCCTTGCTGTGAGGTGCTTGAAATTGACGTGTCACGGCCAATAAATGGGCCTTATGTGCAGACATATTAGCCGACTGGAGAGGGGAGACCTTGGTCCACAATCTGTTCTTGCATTTATTCAAGGAAAAATATGTAATCCAAACAATAAAAATGCCATTTGCTATAACATATACTGTGCAATAAAAAATATTTACATTACATACTGGATTTCAACCTTTTTGCTATATTTTTTGTCACAATTACATGTGATGCATCAGATAATCAAAGACGTTATAACCGAACAGATGTACCGTGAGTAAAATCCATCCAGCAGTTTTTAAATATCTGCAACTATCAAAGGAAAACAAATATATCAAAACTAATTTAGCTCTTTATAATAAAAGGTTATTGCTCCCTAAACCTAATAACTGGTTGTGCCACATTTGGCAGCAACAGCTGCTACCAAGTGTCTGCGATTACTGAAAATGCATTAAGTCTTACGTCATTAACTAATGACTGTACATTCTTCTTCAGGATTTACTGGTAGTAAGTGAGATCCATGGTTCCATTAAATATGGCAAGCAAAGCAGACCCAGATTATCACAGTACCTGCACCATGCCTGAATTTTGGTTTGATGTTCTCTTTGGTCAGCAGCGGTGTTTGCATTGCAACTACTGCATGGATGCCTGTTTTTAGCCCAGTTTCTTCACTGATGTTGAATCATTAACCTTGATGAGGAGTGCAGTGGGTTCTATCTCGATCTCCTGGACGAGTCAGTCACCAATGCATTCCTGGAGTAACTTCAATTAATAGCAGGTAGGTACACCACACACTGGAGCTTCCATCTCAATAGGTTTCATGACGTGACAAACCTTCACCTTTTTTATTTATTTTGTTTCAATCACCTTTTTATCCGTGCTTCATTTTAGTTTTGTTGGATTACATGTTGACTCTTTTTTTATCCCGTTTATAGGTTTTGAACATTTTCTCTCACCTCTGGGAGAAAATGCTCGTTCACAGCGCTGGAGCGTGTCACTTTGCATGAAAAACTGCCGCCGGTGGAATGTCATCACTCAACACCAAAAGGCACCTTGAGCATATCTAAGAAAGGAGGAGACATCAGAAAGTGTTTTTCTTTTATTCACTTGTATCTGTCACTTCAGATTGTCGAGAAAAACCTATAATTTGATGCGCTGCACATTTCTTTGATAAGCAATATTTATGTTTGGTAGGCAGATGGTAATGACTGGCTGGGATCACGGCATCATTTATTATAAAGCACTGATAAGGAGGGGAGGTGTGATTTAAGGCGGCTTTTTTGATTGGTTTTGTTTCTATTTTCTTGTTGATATAAATTTCACCTAGACTTGACACAAGGGAAGCAACTCTTTTAAATGTAAAATACAAATTGAGAAATGTGGAAATGCCGTTATTCCTCAACATGATGCAACTTGGGTGCAAAAAGAAAGAAATTTCAAATCTAATGCCGAGATTGGACGGGTGGTCCATGAGCTTACTCTCCCTAGCCGACTTCCACACATTTTTTTTTTTTTAGCCAGGCTAAGCTTGAATGAGTGTCAAGTAAATCTGAAAATCTCGCTGCCATTACGGGCCCGGATGTGTTCCATAGCCAGCTTTTGTGGGAGAGCGAGCCGTTCCCTCTGATGCGCGAGTTGTGTTGTGAATGTTTTAACGCTCACCCTGAATTTCTGCACAAGGACTCCCGTGTCAAATCCTGTTTGTGAATTCCACGGATCCAGAAATATTTCTTTGTCGTCTTGCTGATGTCACAACGCCACCACACTGCGATAGCAGCAGTCAGCAACAGATTCCAGAGGATGCGTTCAGTATGAGCTCTGCTGCCTACAAAACTGTTTTTGGTGCGTATTAGTTATTCTAAAGTGTGTATGGCCTATACATATGTGAATATACTGCTCACAAAATATATTAATCAGTTAGAAAAAAGGATATTGCTGGAAATCATTACTGATATGGAATTGGTAAAGTGTTAGCAACAAAATAATGACATCATTTGGTGAAAATGATCAATCCACAGAGGTCTTAATTCAAAGCCACAGAGAAAGTAAAGTAAAGAGGAGTAAAGGCTAGTCTAATTTGCTGAAATGTCACTACCATAGGTTAATTTACACACAGGTGAACTCAGTTTACTAAATAGGTGGCTTCAAATGTAACTGGTTCCACTGTTTGTGATTTAGGGGTATCAAAGTTAAGGGGAATAAATACAGCTGCACGTCATGTTTTCAGATTGACGGAGTTGTAGCCTTTTTTTTTCTGCCCACGTCATAAATATGCCCTACAATGTGCTAATCTATGACATAGAACCCAAAACAATGCATTGCTGTGGTTATATGAAAAAGTGGAAAAGGTCAAGTCATATGAACTAACTTGGCAACACTAAGTTTTAAGGAAAACAAAAATTTGGAGAGGGCAGGCCAAGGCAATGATAAAAGCATATAAAGAAGACATGCTCTGGGCTGGAGACCCTTCTAGAACCTCCAGAGAGGACTTTGCAAAGCATGATTCCTCATAAAATGATGAACATTTTGGAAAAGCCTGAGCTTCCTCTTCATCAGACTGCTGTACAACAACAACAGAGTGTCTTCAGTCAGAGGCTTCTCCAGCTCTGTCATAAGACAGACCAGTACCGGCGATCCTACCCGCATGCAGCCATCACCGTCTACAACAACTCATTTGAAAAAAAAACCCTATGAGTTACACCAGCATTTAGTTTCCCTTTGGGATGAATAAAAGATTTTTGAATTGAATTAATAGGTGTTGAAATACAGCAAATGTACTGCATGTTTTTTTTTTGTTTTTTTTTTATTCTATAAACTATTGTTGTCTAGTGCAAACTGTTACAAATGGTAAATCCTCACTGTTGGCTTAGAAGTCCTAAGCGAAACTAAGATGCCTGTGAATACTTTAGTAGTAATGGTGCTGGCCCTTCATGGAAAATAATCATTTTCCCAAACCTCAAAGCTTGAGAATGCAAAATTGATTGTTCTTTTCCAGCCAGCGCATTTGTTTATCTCAACGGAGTGGAGCGCAGTCATGGCGACAGTATGTCAATTTCAGAAATCAATAGTTGGCTACTTGCTTCCAGCTTTTGCATTGCATTACCATAGTAAGGACTTTTTTATCCTTCCTCTTAAAGTGAAAGCTCTGCATTTGCCAGCAATAGATTAAAACCGTTCCGGGTGAGTTATGAAACATTTTCTGTTTGATGGTGTGTATTTTCCTGACCAGTATCTGCACTAATATTCCTCTAAATGGTTGCATTAACTATGAAAGTGTGAAAATTAAATGAAATGCTGTATGAAAAGGCCATTGTTAGATTTTTTACACTTTTTTGACTGAATGATTGCATGTTTTGCTTTTATGTGTCTCAATGGTTACGTTTGCAGTATCAATATTGTGTGTAAATATACTTTGTGCGAGCAGTATTAACATCTAAGCAAACAGTAATGATAAAATTAAAGTATATTTCCTTTTACATCTTCAGTGTTAAGACAAAAGAAATAGTAATTGGGTCCTTAAAATTGCCCCAAAGTGTTATTGAGAACTGAAAAAAGAGGTCCAAGCAGACTTATGTGAAAAACTAACTACTTCCAAACTGCTTTCATTACATGTAAGAGGAAAGGTGGCAACCAGTTGCTGATCATCAGCACGTGTTCCTTCTCAACAAGTCAAAACAATGTCAAAATGTAAAATAATCCGCAATGGCCTAAGGAAATTGTTGCACTCCATCAAACTGAAAGGGATTTTAAAACAATTGTATGTCAGAATGTCTAATTCTCACAGAAATTGTAAAAAAAAAATAAAAAATAAAAAAATCCAACAGCTCTCTTTCAAAATGTCATGTTAAATGTTAACAATACTGACAGTGAAATTAGAAAACGGCTGATTATGTACGACTTGCTTGGAAAGATGGCCAGGGGAAGCAATAGGGCAACAAGAAGCTTACAGTAAAGCTAGGCAGGGTAGACAGTGCCTACATCCAGCAATTGACAATAAGAAATAAAATATATTAAAGTATATTTACTTGTTTAATTCAGTTACCTTAATGCAGCATGTAAACCATTGGGATAAGCCTTGCTTAATACAAAACATTGTATAAGTGAGTCAGCCTGGTGTGTTTTCTCATGGAGTATTTACACACACTCTTGAAGTAGAGTTTAAAACGCACACAAAAAGTAAGCCAGTCATTCTCACTCAGACTTTTACATTCTCGGTGTGGTTTTAAATTTAATTTTAAAAATAGGGCTTGCTTGCAAGAGGCTAGACTTAGCTGATAAAATTTTTAGTTTCAACTTTTATCTGGAGAAAAGCAAACAGACTTACACCAGGACTTCCTTTTCAAAGGAACAAAAGCTTTAGTTTTTGTATGTTTTTATAACTATGGCTTTGTGTTCTAATTTGAATCCCATAATCATGATGATTGATATCAAGGGGATAAACATGGAGATGCAATCTGTTACGTGACCCATAATTTTACTGGCCATACATCTCCTTCATCCATTGATTTCTGCTTCTTTTTTTTTTTTTTTCATTTTGCAAAGACAGTATTCTAAGATGTGTCAGAAGCTGTCGAGTGGCGTCTGGAAATACACATATATTGTGATTTTTTTTTTTTTGTTGATTATTTTATTCTAACCTCATAAGTTTGTATCACACAGTTAAGATTTATATTTGGGTCCATATTAATAAGAGCAAAGAATAATGTATCCAGCGTTGGCTCACTTTCTATATCCATGTTTTTTTTTTTTTTTTCCTGTTCTCCTTTCCTAATACCTAGTGGCAAATCTCCCTGCCTGCCACTGCCAACTTGACCCCAGTTCTCACTGCACATCATTAAAATCAGCAAAGTTGCCTCTGAAGACCCATCCTTAGGACAGATTAGACCAAAGTCTACATATTGAGCTCTATCTAGTGTGCAGCACAATTTAGGGAAAATCCCAAAGGCACCTCATACTTCATGACAAGTGGTGATGTTTGAGGAACGTTTTGCTACCAAAGGACCTGGACACCTTACAGTCACAGAGTTTACTAAAGCTCCTACTAAGTATTTTAAAGTCAAATGTGATCTGTCACACAACCTATGCCTGACTGTGTGATCAGCATAGTGATTTCAAGAGATTTTGACATCTTGTCCAACATCAACAAAGTCATCCATGTTTTCAAGACATCCTTGTTGGCATAAACTGTTGGACATGTTAAGATTTTAACTGATGAGTATAGATGAATATCATCGGCATAATAATAGCTTTATGTATTTATCACATGCGGCCCAATGTTTTGACTGAAAACATATATAAAACGAATGTCCGAGCCCTGAGGTACTCCATAACTAACTGTGGTATGGGCGGACAACTGATCTTAACATGAAGAAAACTGATCTGTCAGAAAACAGGATCTAAACCAACAACGTTTACTTTGTACACACACTAGTCTGTTATCTGAGGCCAGGGGAATATTGTGCCTTTCTACAGTGTAGCGATTTGCTCCAAAACCCAATTATTTCAAATTATTTTGGTGTAAATGTCCATGGGGTTTCAAAATGTTTTCAAGAACCTGGAAGGAACCCAAGTCCAGAACACAGATAGATGGATCGTTAATGAGCGACATGTGAATATTTCCAGGCGGGCATGGATATTGCAGAGGGACAGGATGATGGCAGGCCGGACTGAGCCCTGGAAACACTCTTAAAGATGAGAATTCAAAATGATGAAAATTCTGTGCCATAACAAGAGTCAGCATGGCCATCTGAGACTTTAAAGGAGCGAATAACAATCCGCGGATGAGTGTAGGAGAAAAACAAACTCTTATACAAAATTGCTCTTCTTTCCTGAAAATATGTAATCTACTGTGTGACAGTTACATATATATATACAGTATATATATCAACTCAGATAGAATGCAGAGAGAGTTTATACAGATTAAAGAGTTATAAAAAGTCCTGGCTGAGAAAATGGAGAGCGGCCCTAATTACAAAATAAATATTTAAATAGGTGGACCAACCATATACACAGATGGCTGAAAAGCTGCCGTGTGAAATGTCCCTCAGGATAGAAACCTGTCGTCACTGCCAGGGAGATATTTGGCATTTTAAAAACTGTTAGCAGGCCTCATGTCGTCCCATGGCTGCCTGCACTCACATTTCAGAGTCACCTGCCTGGATGGGGTGGGATGCATCCTACTATATGATGTGGGAAAGTGCCTATGATGGCAACCGCTCAAAAACCTGAAATCTTTCAGTCTGCAGCATAACCATATGTGAAGTCTTAACATGAGGGACTTATGCACAGCAGATGGCTTGAAATGATTCCCAATGTTGCCGGAAAGTCATGCAGTTTGGAATGTAAAGCCAACGTGCTTTATTTACATCTGCACTTTACAGTGCCTTACAAAAGCATTCATACCCCTTCAACTTGTCCACGCTCGAATACTGTATGTTGCAAGTTTGATACTGAATGCAAATATTAAAACAAATTTAATTAATAAGGATGTGACTTTATGCCACTCATGGGACTCAGTTCATTGGATTTGGAGCCTTTTATAATGCCCTTTAAAAGACATAGGCCAATGCTTTATTTATTGAGTGTCACTGCAGAACTGAGCAAATTATTGAAATAATTGATCGTAAAATCCTATGAGACTATATACCTCATGATGTCTCTCATTTGGCTTGAAAGCGACGAAGATAAGCAAAAAGGATTCCGCTGTAAGTTTCTGAGCTCAAGAGATTTTCTGTCTGTACTTTAGTGCAGATGAGCAACGATAACTGACAGAGCATTGTCCTTGTTTCTGAGCGCAAGTCAAAGGGACGCTGCAGCTGTAGCTTCCAGCTGTCCAAAATCATCATCTTTGTGTCACCCTAAACTTGAGTGACTGGCCGATCGATTTTCCTCTGACAAAATCGATGCGTTTTCTACTTGTCCTGGCTCGGCACCCTTCGCAGTGAGGTTTTTAACCGACAGACTCAAACCTCTGTTATTACCCTGGACCCTGATGTCAGATGGATTTGCCGTTTATGTGGTTAAGAAGCGAGACTGCTAGCTGTTAACTGAAGACGCCAAACTGATTTTCCTTCCGTTCAGTTCTGTTTCCATTTTCACAATTAACTCAGATTCCATGCCCTTGTGTCTAATTGACATGCCTACCTATGCTTTTTCAAACAAAATAACTGAGACATTATTTGCCGTGTGTCATTTATTAAAATTATTCAAGCTCATTAGATGTGAACAAATGTCAGTTGCGTAGCGTGACTTTGACTTGACTTGAATTAAGGAGATTAATAAGGAACGTAAAGCACCTTTTTTCCCCTATAAAAAGCTTTGGTACAAGAGTCTTCAGCTTTACTTGTATACAATTTCCAGCTGGATAATGTTTCTCTGTCAAAACTGAACACAGATCCTGACATATACAGTACAGGTACATGTCAAATTATTTTAATATGGTGGAAAAGGGAACAATTTTTTGTCACCGATTTGATAAAGTGAAACCCATTCATTGTATAGATTCATTGCACAGAGTGACATATTTCAATTCAATTCAATTTTATTTATATAGCGCCAAATCATGAAACATGTCATCTCAAGGCACTTTACAAAGTCAAGTTCAATCATATTATACAGATTGGGTCAGATTATACAGATTGGTCAAAGATGTCCTATATAAGGAAACCAGTTGATTGCATCAAAGTCCCGACAAGCAGCATTCACTCCTGGGGAACCGTAGAGCCACAGGAAGAGTCATCTGCATTGTACATGGCTTTGCTGCAATCCCTCATACTGAGCAAGCATGAAGCGACAGTGGGAAGAAAAACCACCCATTAACGGGAAGGAAAAACCTCCGGCAGAACCGGGCTCAGTATGAACGGTCATCTGCCTCGACCGACTGGGGTTACAGAAGACAGAACAGAGACACAACAAGAGAAACAAAAAAGCACAGAAGCACACATTGATCTAGTAATCTGTTCTACATTAGATGGTAGTAGCGGGTGAGCCGTCTTCTCTGGATGATGTCACAGTTAACAGAACGCCAGACCAGGTGTACCTACTATGAAGAGAAAAGAGAGAGAACAGAAAGTTAAAGCAGAAATGACAACACATAATGCATAATTGAAGAACAGTAGAACTCAATATAGTGAGAAAATTAGATCCTGATATACTCCAGTAACCTAAGCCTATAGCAGTAAAACTACAAAGGTAGCTGAGAGTAACATGAGTCACTAGTTATAATTTTTGTCAAAAAGAAAAGTTTTAAGCCTAGTCTCAAAAGTAGACAGGGTGTCTGCCTCACGGACCAAAACTGGGAGTTGGTTCCACAGGAGAGGAGCCTGATAGCTAAAGGATCTGCCTCCCATTCTACTTTTAGAGACTCTAGGAACCACCAGCAGACCTGCAGTCTGAGAGCGAAGTGCTCTGTTAGGAACATACGGGGTAATCAGAGCTCTGATATATGATGGAGTTTGATTATTAAGGGCTTTATACGTTAGAAGAAGAATTTTTAATTCTATTCTTGATTTAACAGGAAGCCAATGAAGGGAAGCTAAAATTGGAGAAATATGATCCCTCTTGTTGATTTTCATCAGAACTCTTGCTGCAGCATTTTGGATCAGCTGAAGGCTTTGAACTGCATTTTGTGGACTTCCTGATAGTAAAGAATTACAATAGTCCAGCCTTGAAGTAACAAATTTCAAGCCTTTAATTCTTTTTAGTTTGATGAGAAAGACTTGCAGAAAATTAAAACTCCAATTCAATGCATCAGAAATTTTTAACAAGATCAATAAAAACAGATATTTGAATGTCCGGCTTCTAAACAGAAAGTTAATTTCAATGTGCCAAATACTTGGTTGGAGCTCGTTTTGCATGAACTACAGCATCAATGTGCCGTGGCACGGAGGTAATCAGCCTGTGGTGCTGCTCAGGTGATGGAAGCACAGGTTGCTTTAAGAGCAGCCTTCCAGTCATCTGCATTACTGGGTCTGGTGTCTCTCATCTTCCTCTTGTCAATACCCCATATATTCTCCATTAGATTCAGGTCAGGCCGGTTTGCTGGCCAATCAAGCACAGTAACACCATGATTGTTGGACGGGCTTTTGGCAGTGTGGGCCGGTGGCAAGTCCTGCTGGAAAATTCAATTAGTATCTCCATAAACCTCGTCTGCAGAAGTAGGCATGAGTTGCTTTAAAATTCCCAGGTAGATGGAAGCATGGACTGTGGACTTCAGAAAACACAGTGGACCAGAAGCAGCAGATGACATGGTTCCCTAAATCATGTGGAAACTTTACACTTGAATCCAAACAGCATGAATTTTATCACTCTCCTCTCACCCTCTGGACTCTACTTCCATCTGACACGAGTACTTCTGACCACTGAGCGAGCAAGTCATGAAAATACCTTGTTGTTGTCGCAAGAAAATGAGAAAACTGTTTTGGAGATGACAAATAGGCAATAGCATCTCAAACAGCCACTAGTAACAACCTATGTATCCGGGGTGGAAATCATTATTCACTTCATGATTCTGTTTGATGATCCTGCAGAAAGCAAAGATGCAATTATAAATACACAACTGACATAACACGCTGACCTAAATAACAAGCAAATACTGAGTATTTACCCTCCATCTGAAACCTAAACTAAACTTTTTTTGGTGATTCACTACATTCTGTTCCAGCCCACTGCTTTTAGTATGGTACACACAACATCCTAGCAATCAAGCATCAGAAAATGCACCCATACAATGATGTAAGATTGCACAGTAATGGCTGTCCATGCACCCACATGTTAGAGCTATCCTACCTGCTTTCCTCGGTGATCCCATCACATTGTTTCCGTCTTGTAGAATCTTAGGATCACTCTGTCTCTGAAACATCATTAAGGCGAGATATTATGTCCAAAGAACACTTTGCAGCCCAGAAGCAGTGGATTTTAACAATGCCTGACGGTTATGAATCCTTTGCTGTAAAAGTTTCAATTAACTTTGTAATTAGCTTTGTCTTTGCAGAGCTGGGATGGAGCTTTGACATTGCTTGACTGGTCGTCCTCAGGCTGACAGAGGCAGGGTACGATCAATTGCTTTTCCACTACCTTGGGATAAAACTTGGTATTATGGTTCCTCATTAATGCTATGATCCAAAATATTTCACTTTAGTTTTAGCCAGCCGTTATCAATAGCTACATTTATCAGAATAAAGGGTCGATCGGGTTAAAAAAAGCGTCATGTAAACAAGTCAATCGGAATATTGTGATCGGATTAAGATCAGTCGGAATTACATTGTAATACGAATGAGAGGGGTGGTTAATGCCGATAATCCGATCAACATACATGTAAACGCTTGTCAAGCTCCAGTTACTCCGAATGTGCGAACTTCTGCGTTGAGTGGCGGAAATGCATCGGGGCGCAAAACTGTCTGAACTCCCAATATAACCTATAAATAATAAATACTATTTATTCAGTAACAATTTTTTTTATAGTGTCCTGTCTGGCTATGTGGCAATAAGAATTGTTGTCTTAATGCCAGAAAGAGCCCAACAGATTTTACTTTCACAAGTGGAGCATTATCGCTTTCGCCATAGTGCTCTGCTTGATTTATATATGTACATAGTTTTATTATGATTTGTGTAGGGAATAACCATGTTATGTGGACACTACAATGAAAAAGTAGAAGAGAGAAAATGAAAAGGAACAAAAGAAGAGGTGAAAGAAAGAGGAGACAGAAGAGACAAGCCTCATCAGTCCGCTTCATCACCTGCAAAGACAGATGTAAAAAGAACAGCACAACCAACTGATATAGAACTACAGATACAATACAGCAACACCTTGATTCCATCACTGACGTATATACAGTATTTATCAATACGAAATGTATAAAGTGGTAGCTGAAAAAAAGAATTGTTGAGTATGTAAGTAACCGGATCCAAGCATCTGTAGGTGTTTGTGAAAATGCGCTTCAGTATATTCAGTAACATTTCAACCATAGTTAAAACCTCATGCAAGTCCAGCCTGGGCGCTCTGAAGACAAACAAACTCATAATACTGCTTTGTTTACTAATTGTTAGTCAGAAAAGACGTAGGTTATTCTTTTGTGGTTTCTTTTAAAGTGACTTTGATAACTGTAGACGTCACAGTGGTTCTATTCTGAATAAAGCCAGGTGCTTATACACGCACATTATGATTGGATTAATTAATTGTGTGCCCATATACAATAAATGGTACAATCCGATTGTTTTTTTTTTGTTTTGTTTTTTAATCCAAATATATTTGTATCTGATTGTGGGGTTTTGTGCATGTAAACATAACTAATGTACTTTTTGTCCAACTTATTTCCCCCTTATTGCAGAGAAGTAAAGGACGTACATTTTATGGTAAGAAGATTATGTGTTCACCATAAACTGTTTGATTGCTGCGCTTTTATGCATCCAAGATCCGGCTTTTGTGTTCCTCAATATTCAGTTACAAAATAATGTTAGGATAACCAAGTTGTGTCAGTTGTTAATTCCAAATAATCCATGACTGAATTTTCATGGTTTGAAAAATAGATTGTGTTCCCCATCCCTAAAATGTATGCAGTTTGCCATGTTTGAACACACATCACACTGGGCATTGAAGTTCAGCGGGTTTAAAAAAATGCCATTGACCATTTCAGCAATATAAAAACAGCAGACTGGGCCTGCAATTCCCACAGGCTGGTTTATACTGGACAATATCAAATTGAAAAAGGAAAAAAAAAAAAAAAGGTATTCGCAACATGAAAGTATGTGTCACTCCTGCCTCGGCTCTATAGTTCAGACTGGCAGTAGCTGTCTAATATCATGGGGACATTTTCATGGCACACTTCAATCCTCTGATTGCTGCTTCCAGTAGGACGATGCATTCCTTAAATTAACTTAACTTTTTTTTGAACATGGCGAGGAGTTCGTTGTATTCTGGCTTCCAAAGTCATTAAATCAGAAGCCAATACAGTGCGTTTGGGATGTGGAGGAACATGTGATTCCCATCAGAGATATGCAGCCAACACATTTGAAGCGACTGTGTGATGCTATCATTCAATTTCTACCAAAATTGAGGTCCAGCCCAGTTCAACCAAGGTGTGTCAGATAAAGTGCTGGAGAGTAAAACTGAACACTAAAAAATATGATTTCATTCAAAAAGACAGCAGGTTTAACAACACACAACATAATTCATCTATTAGCATACAATAAGATCAATTTGAGGAGAGCTACACATAACCCTAGACCCGTATTTACCGTGGTGGCATTATGGAAAGACAAATTGCTTTCCCTGTTGGTTGTGAATATTCAATAATCTCATTATAAGTGCATCATATTTAAGAGCCCAGAACTATAGATACTCTCCTGCTGTTGCTGGATACATTTGTAATGATGTTGAAATTTGCATAATAGCTCAGTTTTAGAAAGCAATTTGCTCTCATTTCAGCTAACATGACATGAGTAATTAAATATTCTTATCATTGTCGCTGCCTAAATACTGACAGTAAAACAACTGAGGTTTAAGCAATTCATTGAGTTTTCCGGCATGCTAAGGTCCATCATAACTAAGCTGTAAAGACGCAGAGAAAAAAAAATAAGCCATTCATTTTAAGCTAGCAATTGAAAAAAAAAAAAACATTCACATTATTTCTTCAGCATTTATCCTCAATGTTTTTTTCATTAAATATATTTCTTGAATGTAACATAATGGTAGAGGAATTTGTTTTTGATATTTTTTTTTTTAATTTAGTGACTTTTGTAGGTTTATTGGCATATGAATTCAAGCATTATGAAAATAGTTTGGCTTTTTTTAAAAAAACCTGTGACCCATTGAGTGTTTAAATGTTTAGTTTGGTAGAATTAAAAGGTTCCCAAATTAAAATCATATTCATGTTTATAGATCACCGCTCAACAATTTAGCAAAACTCCTGCTCTAAACATGAACTACTTTAATGGATTACATTTTCTTGTTTTTGTTGTGTCTTTTTCTGCTCCCTGCTATCGTAATTACATTTGTTTGATCGCCTTTTAGTCTTAATGTTTACACACGCTTTAATTTGATACAGCAGATTTCCCTAAAAACAAAAAGAAAAAAAAAACATTTTCAATTAGATTGCTTTATTTTGCTAGATTAAAAAAAAAGACTGTTTGGAAATTTGCACTAAAAGGTACCATGGTATAAACACACATTCTGACCAAAGTACAAATTCAGATTTAATTTTGTCAAAATAACGTTACTGATAATCCTGCTTGGGCAAGCTGTTAGATTGACCAAACTTGTCAGCTTTCACAGGCTTATTTTGCTACAGGTATGACACTGAATGCTTATAGATCACTAAACCCTAAAGAACAATTACACAACAACAGAACAGGGAAGTATCACAGATGAAGAGGGAGAACCTGACAAGAGAGGACCGAACTTATAGGGGAAGAGGCAGAGGGAACAATCGGTGGATAATTAGGCACAGGTGAACTGATTTGAGACAATTAGGCTGCAGGACAAGGGGGGCAAATAAATGGCAATACTAGGTAAATAACAGAAAAAATATACTGTCCAGACATGGGGAAGAATCAAACTAAACTAAGAAGGAACAGATATAACAGAACTACAGAGATAATAAAAGTCATAATCTAACTATATCTATCAGTACAAAAATACACTAAGAGAATAAATATGGGACAGAAAACAATCTACAGAAAGGCAGGCATAACATAAAGTTCTTAAATAACTATTAAGATAATGAGAACGTACACCAACCTGACAGAAACCAAATCCAACAGATACCATGATGTATATTAACATAAATACTGAACCGAAGCTAAACCAATAACAGAAACAAGGGTCTGAGGCTAAACAACACTCAAGGTGAAAACACAAACAGCCGGCAGGATCCCCATGAAGCTCAAGCCCCGGGGGGATCGTGACATTCAACTCTTTTTGTGCACCATACATCAGCTTTCAGGCAACACTCATTTTCCTTGAAAGAAGTGTATCAGGTGACATTCCCTTATTTTTTACGTTCTCACAGGCAGTGAAAATTGAATTCAAATATTAATGAACACATTATCATAAAGTTCTTCCTGTGTTCTTTGTTTTATGTGTGTGTGGTCTGTATTAATCACATATCGTGCATGTAGTTTTCTGACAGAAACACCTCAGTCACATGGAAAGGTGAAGGTAAGCCGTGAAAGTAAAAGATTCAAAATGATTCAATTATGCATGCCCTCACCTGCAGTCAAAGGCTCTGCAATTACAGATTAACCAGACTCAGTGGTTGCACCACATTTATTATTTTTTAGAAACTGATCTGACTCGTCTTGTTTTAGTTTCCAGATGCCAGTGCAGTATTTCTACATCACAGTACAGCGTATTAGTTGAGATTCATCCGTGTTAGCAAAATGATTAGAAGTAAATGCTCTTTTTTTTTCTTTCCTGTGCTTCTTGCATAACTGAAACATATCAGAATAAAAAAAATTACAACATGTATATTGTTCTGCATTCCGAGGCACAAACTGGGCTCTATCATTTCAGGAGGGTCAAATTTGTTTGATTTTGATTCACATTTAATGGGCTTTGAGTAGAGAAGAATAGTTTGTAGATCATCATCCTACTGTTGACTTCAACTGGGGAAAAAATACTTTTATATAAGAAAAGGGAATAAAAGGGTCTGCTGTGCTGGTGGACATTAGGGATGTAGTAAATATTTATTACATCTTTAATTCCTCTAAACATTTTATTTGAGTTTGGGGTTAATTTAAACATTTTCACAGTAGTTAACGCATAGAAATGTAAAAAACAAACAAATGGGTATGACTTTCACACCGGATTACAGCACCAACCTAACGTCATATCCACAGGGCTGACTGCAGGTTTGTGTGTTCTACTTGCAGCTCAGCCAGAACATGTTTTGCTCAATTTACTGGCAAAGTGAGGACTTTGATGTAAAGTAAGGACCTTTTTTTTGGTCCTCACTTTTTTTTTGGGCTATGGGTTAGGTTTAGATTTAGGAATAAGGTGTCAGTTAGGTTTAGGTTAGGTAATACAGGTAAGGGGTAGGGTTAGGGTTAGGCCACAGAAAGGCTTAAAAATCAATGGAAGCCTATGGAAGTCAAGGCACGGTCCTCACTTTGTATTTTACACAAGGGTGTGTGTGTGTGTGTGTGGTACCTTATCTGACAGCAGGGTGTGACAGGCAGGTGTGTTGTGGCAGCTGGAGCCCATTCAGGGTATCAGGAGAAGCTTAAAGAGGAGTGGCTCTCTTGAGGCAGATGGCAGATAGTTCTCTCTTGCAGAGTGCTTAGCGGGTCCTTTGTCATCCTGTTGTGCTTCTTTCTTTATGTGCCTTAGCTTGCTTTTTGTGTCTTCCTCTCAGGAAGTAACCTGTGCTCTAGTTCTCAGCCTTCCCTCTGGTCTCCTCATGTCCTGTAGCAAACTCACCCCTGGATCCTCTCGAAAGAATCTCCTCATCACTCTTCTGGATGCTGCTCCTTGGATCCGCTGCTTGAGCCTCTCCACACAACCACCATAACTCACCTGGCTGTCCACCCTCCACTGTTCCGCTGTCATTCGCATCTTCTTTCTGGAACCAAGAAACAAAAATGATCAGGAATCCATCAGACAACTTCCCATCTCCGGTCCCTGTGGGTATACTCACCTCAGTCCTCCATCACCATCATTGCACATATTGTCAAATATCAATTTGCGAAATAATATCCATTTACCTCTCATCCTTCGTTTCATCATGAAAGCCGCCTCTGAACATGGAGCAAACATTAATTTTAACTTGTGGGAATGAGCTGTTTAAATCGCCATTTGTTTTCCTCAGTTTCTACCTGGACAAGGGTGACAAACCAACATTAAGACACCCAACTAATCTACCCACAGAAATAAATCAGTCAGAACACCAAATGAGTTATGAGTGATAAAGTAGAATGACACAAGAACGCTTAGTTCAATTTATACAGTATTTAGCTGAAATGTGCTTTATGTATATTATGACAGCTTCAATATGTGTTTGGGCAAACTGGTGACATATAAAGCTCAGATCTTTTAATCTTGAATGTTTTGGAGTCCTCTTCATGGTTGATAGTTATTTGAGTGTCCGCTCAGCTTTCCTTGTTTAACCCTAACCCTATATTAATTGGCAAGAAAAATAATTGTAACGGACCCAGCTATTAAAAGGTCTCCCCAACTAACAAAGTATTTCCTGCATGTTTACCGTTTGAACTGATCAACCAAAGTTTCAAATGATTGCGGTTCATATATAGAGGTGACTTGCTGTGGGTCTAGGTAGAGAAAGAGATTAGCTAATTCACAATAAAGACATTTTACAGCCATGTGCTACCCTTTGTAGTTGCTAAAACTAAATATCTTCCAAGTCATAATACTCAGGGCAGTACAGTAATTGGTGGAGGTTCTGAGAGAAAAGAAGGCTATACCAATAATCAAACAGAGAATAATTTACTTAATGTATGCATTTAAAAAAAAACATTTTATATAATTTAAAACTTTAAGCAATAACTTAAGGGTTACCCCTCCTGTAATCTATAGCTTTATTCTGTGGAAACAGACTGTAAACTTTACAACATTTCAATATTATCTTTTAGAGTTGAACTATGAAGAAATACTGTGTTTCAGTTGTCGCAACATTATTGTCAAATATCAATTTGTGTCTAAACATCTATAGTGAGCACCAATGCCAATGATAGTCTGCACACATTAAAAACACAGTTTGTGCAAAACCTGGTTTCTTATTCTCTTCGCAACCATGAGGAGAGGAACACCCTATCAATGCCATCACTAAAGTACTGGCTTACTTTTGTTGTCTCCAAATTTTGTATTATATTGCAGGGCAAACATAACGCAATAAGGTTTGCGGTTTAATATCTTTTTTCAAAACAAACAAAATCTATCCACATGCTCGACATTTTTGGTCAGGATAATGATAGTATTATAGAGGGAAAATGGTAGACTAAAACTAAGACTGGGGGTGATGAAAATGTTTCAAATGAATTATATATTAGGTAGTAAATAGTGTGGTAATGCTTACATTACTGATTTGATTTGTTTCTGTTGGCAACTGAAGCTGCTGGGCTCTGCTTTAAAAATTAAACTTGCCCATGGACAAAAATCAATAATGCACATTATGCACATAGTGGGTAGCTGTGGAAGGAAAATCACTCGGACTTGTGAGCAAAAATAAGCTTGGATAAAAGTCTTTAAATTTGAATTAAATATAGGGTATTGTTTGGAGGTCTTTGCCAGCGGGGAACCTTACGGAAAATTAAGAAAATTAGGTACTACGATAAAGAAAAAAATATAAAAAAGCTGCACAGTATTCTGTAGCATGTCTTCTCCTTTCTTCCTATTACCAATGGATGGGAACCAGTGGATTAACTAGCATCTAAGGGCTTAATATGCATTTACATATTGTACCTAACCTCAAAGCAGAAAAAGCAATTTGTTAAAAATGTTCACATTTTGATGAGTAGAATCCCATTTACTGTAACTGTTTTGGAACTGGATGTTAAACATGTATAAACATGTTTATAAGAAAATATTAGGAAAAGTACTCACTGTCATAATCTCCAGGTGTTTTTGCTTTGTTTTCAATAATTTCTTGTTTATTCCCTGTTCTAACAGGTCTTGTCATATTTTGTTGTGCATCTCACAGTTGATTTTGGTGTTCTGCCCTTTGCACGTTTGAATTTCATTTATCTTAGATTTCTGGTTATCTTTTTGCCCTTGGTTCATAGTGAGAGTGTCAGCTGAACTCTTCTTGTCTATTGCCCCTCATTCGACACAGGCTCCATCATCTATGCACACTTACAAATCTCAGTCCGCCAGAAATGCGGAACGAGTCTATTTTTGGCGCATGATGATGGGAAATGCATCAATTTCTAAAAACCAGATGAGCCAGAAAAGAAGTCAGGCACAGGAAGTGTAAAGCAGATCTGATGTATTTCAAAATAAAAGGGGAGGAGGAGGAGGGGTCTCTCTGGAAGCATGGTCAGCCGGTTCCTACATCTGTCCAATTTGGATCGCCCCATGGTACATATTACAATAGATGACAGTGCATACTAGGCACACAATCAGTGTGAACCCCGCTTTAGTCTCCTTCCCTCAGCCTCCCTGCTTACCTTCTGCCTTAGCTACTCCTTATATCCTCTGATTACCACACCAGCCCCTAATACCATTCTCCTCACTCCCTTCAATATTTAGGTTCTCTGTTTGCCGTTGTTCTACTCTGGATCCTTCTGTTCGATGTCCTGTTAATTCCTGTTGTCCTTACCTGTAAATTATCTTCTCATTAAAACTCATCGGCTTGTTCTTCCCACAATCCCATGTGCCCTTTGGTTCTTCACCAAAGTCACACATCACACTAATTTATATTGTACTAAGCTATGCGACAGTTATTCAATTAATAATTGTCCATAATTTAGATTTTGAGTAACCAGTAGCATTTGTTGCCACTATCTTGGAATTGTATGTTAAAATATTTTACAATATAACTAAAAGCTGTTGGACAAATATGCTAGAATATTTAATGGCTGGCTAAATATAGAGTCATTTGTTGCAACTGTTTTGAATTTTATATTGGAAATATGCATACAACATGCTAAAAAGTGTCTTGTCCCCAAACACTCTCCAAAGTATTGTGTTTTTTTTGTTGGTGTTTTTTTTATTTTTTATTGGGTATTCTCCCCAAACTATAGTGGACCTGACTAACACTGAATCTGCAAGTTGGATACCAACCTATAGTTAAATTATTGCTGCCTGTCGGTTCTTTCAAGCAAATCATCAGCTAAGTTGCATCAGATTTTTGACCAGATACACATACGAGCATGAATTACCATGTGGTAACAAGATATTTCACTAATTAGATATTTAAAAAAAATAGAAAACAACTTTAGCTTAAATGTAAAGCTATTTTATTCTAACAACCTCAAGTGAACTGTTATAAAATCAGCAGTAAGTCAACTCCCGAGCTGAAACGACCCTTCTGGGTCTCACCCTCAGCTGTGATGGACTGTAGCTGCTGAGTTATGGTCTGTCACAGCGAAGAAATTTTGATTTTTCCTGAGCCGCATCAGGTCGTGCCCTTCTGTCACTGTTTCCTGTGAAATATTGATGGCAATTATCACTGATGGTGGTGGTCACACAGAGATTCTGGGTGTCTGCTGACAGCTTGTTACATCACACACGGCAGCCCGTTTTAAAGTGATAATCTGCGAAGCATTGAGGTGGACACAGTTTTATGCTCATACTGCCCTTCGCATGGTGTGTTAGGAATGCACCAAGCTGAAAAAGCAGGAATACCGGAGAGCTGCTGGTGAGTTTGTGATGTATTAATGGATTTTTATTTTTAATCTCCCCTACTTGCATTGCTAAAAATGAATGAGCACCAAATTCTTAGTGGGTAAGAAAATACAGAACGTCTAATTGAAAGAAAAAGAATGTTTTTTTGAGATTGAATACAGGACCAGAAGAAAAGAAACCTACCACATGTGCAGCCATTATACACTTTTGCAGTTTAAGCTATTGATGTAACTACACAAGATGAATACTAAATGGAGTTAGCTGGCAGAAATTTCATTCTGATCAGGCATTAATTTCTATACCCTCCTTGGGCCATTTTGTATCTGCCTTGAACCAATGATTTAAAATCCTTTTCTATGAGCGTCTCATAGTCTGTATTATGGGAATATGGTTATGTGACTCCATTAAGTAATATCTACCTGCAGGAGGTCGCCCCTTTTAATTTTGTACAGATCATCAGGTTCATAATTTCTCATGTTTTATCGATGCTCACTGGCCCAAAAGTTGATCAGAACCATAATCAAGGGAAATAAGTGGTGATAAAAAAAATCTTCAGAACGCAATGCAGAACTGAAATAAATCATAAATGAGATTTGGGCATTTCCAAGATTATTTATAAAAACAATTCAAAACAATACTTGATGAAAATCAATCAGAATACCTGAACTGATAGGTTTGGCTTACTATATGGGTAGCCATGCTTTGTCTTTTGCTTTTTCTAGGAGTAGTAAGTAAAGTTGTTGGGGTGTAATGGCAACACATGAGTATGACACGGATTAAAATTGGCTAATAGTGGGTGAATGGGCGAATTGGAACTGTTGTAAACCTACAGCACTAACAGATTTAATAAAAGCCTACAAAAAAATAAAAATAAAATAAAAGCATACAACTACATTTGATAAATCACTATCTTCATTGGGAAGTAATTAAACCTTAACGAACAGGAGCTGGGATGGCCCGAAACAATGCAAAGCTCAGTGAAATCTGTCTATAAAGATGTGTTACAAAGACTGATCTGCCATTTGCTCTATTTTGATGAAGGAATTATTTTACGTTAATATTATTTTCATATAAAAATGAGGGCGTAGGAACACATGTGTATAAATCTCCCGTTTAATGTCTCATCTCCTTTTGGCCATTAGCGAATACAATGAATGCAAATTCGGCTTGCGTGCCTTCACACAGGCAGGCGCACAGACACTCTGCAAGGCCGGAGGTCAAAACAAAGTAGTAACGCCAGAAGAAAAGATTAGAATGACAAAGGGGAATGGCAGCGAGTCTGGGGAGCTGCAGGGAGGAGGACAGCAGAGATGGAGATGCTAAATAATGGCTCTCTTGTGGATAAAATATAACCTCTGCCGCAAGAGGGGAAAGCATCGAAGTGAAGTAAGCATAACATCTTTCAGGAAGAAGGAGGGAAGAGAACAAATGGTGTTTAGAAAGTAAAATAACCTTAAATAGGCTCTTTGTTTTATTCTTGGTCCCCCTTAACCACATTACTTGTCTACATATTCAATGAATATTTGGATAATTTATAATTTTAACAGATAATACATGATTAAAATAACATTATTATTATTGTGAAGGTTAAATTTTACATGGTTTTTATCTCTTTTTCCAAATGATCCAGTTCCTGTATTCATTATCTGCCCCACTATGATGCTGCTAAATAAAGCATGGCAAAAAAAAAAGACCAAATGAAAAGTCAACATTATTCCTTACCGACTAAAGATCTACAGTAACATTTACAGAAAGGCGGCAGTAAATGCATTCAGGATCCATGAAATTTAATTAATGGACACTCTTCATCTATTGCTTAAGGCACGTTGGAGAAAAAAAGGTCAGGCCTCTATTTTATGCATGTCCAATATGAGTAATAAAGGTATTAATTCCCTCATGTGACCCAAAAGTAATGAATGTTCGGTTGTACTGCTTTCAAATGAAAAGAGGAGTCGGGCTGTGAACTTTCCATCTCATGCTTCTAGCCGGAGAACTCAAAGGAGTCAAAACAAGGGGGCAGATAAGGAGAAATGAAACCAATATAGTGGGATAGATAATGGCCTGGTAGTAAAATATGCTGCATAAAAACAGTTTCGACAAATCTGGATTGTAACCTGTTAATGATCAGTACATGGTAAGAGGCTAAGCTCTTTGTTAGATGATCAATGATCTCTTGTCCCGGAGCTCTTAAATGAATGGAATAATGTCCTTAAGGTGATTAAGTTTAAGAAAGTTAAGCTGCAGAACCAGTTGGTAGAGCCTTAACTGGTGGTTTCTTCAATAATCTAATTTTCATGAGTAAATAATAAAAATCAATCAATTGGAGATGCTCACAGGTCATTTTTTCCAAGTCTGAATCAAGCCTTATGTCTTAAGCCGGGCATACACTGTACGATATTTTCGATCATTGTACTCAGATACAGCTCAAACTATACAACGAAACTGCAGGGTTTAAAAGTTCACAGCTCACAATATCTGTTCTTACACTGTGTGGCCCGACGCTCCGATGCAACCTGACTGCTCACACAGTACGTCCAAAAACCACATGTCGGACTCAACCCCGTAGAGAGATGGCGCCACACAGACTCATCTATCCAGAAGCCAAATGTCAACAGTAGAAGAGGAAAAAGGAGGAAGTTTCGATGATCACTGTTAAATATGAGGCTCACTAGAACGAAACGCGCTGCTTTGGCAATTCTACCAGTTGCTCCACTGTAGTTTGATTACGTCACACGTACCGCCGCCATGCTTCCCTCCACTCCTATGTTTTCGTTTGAGAAGACGAAGAAGAATTTCCTTGTTTGTGCATGCGCAGTGCGCGAGGTTGGGGGAAATCAGCTCTGCTTCAACAGCAGGGAGCGCTCAAGATCACCTTACAAGGGCCAACTGCATTTCAAACATGTTTGATTTCCATCCGGCCGTCCAATTCCTGATCGGGAAGTGGTCGTGAGAGGCGAATCGCCCCTCGTTAAATTTGTGTCTTAAGGATAAGATCGCTGATGAATGAAATCAAAGGTCTCCAATCAAATGGATGCTCTCCTATCTGTTTGGAATACAACATTATTATATATTTTATATTATATATATATTATATGTATTGTGATGTTTTGGACATTGATAGAGTTAAGTTTAATAACTCTTTTATTCTGGAAAGAAAGCCAACACAAACAAGTTTTTTAGACTCTTCTCAAAGAGACAGAGGGCAGAAGAGCCAGAAACGTGAGGCCGTTTTCATCACAGTCTCGGCTCTATCTGCGCTGGTTACCTCTGTCCATTTGCCTTTATTATCAGACATCAAAGAAGTGGCAGGCGGAGTCAGGGGTTCACAACATGGGGGTAAGAAACAAAACAAAAGGCAAGGGGGGTTTTACAACATGGTGTAAGATTAACATATATAGCAAGAGACTCTTGGTCTAGGAGAACCATCTGTTTCTCCTGTGTGAAGTTAAAACTGTAGAACAGTCCTTAATAAAAAGATAAAAAGAAAATGATTACATTCACATTTCTTCTAACAGACATGAACCAGTTGTGGTATTTGGGCACCCTTCAATGGTACTTAGATGCAGTTTTTGAATCCCCTATTTTCAACCTACAGTTTGTGAAAAAGTATTTTCTTCTTGACAGATTAATTCTCTTTTGCTTTTTTGTCAAATTAAAATATTTCACATCATCAAGTAACTTTAAATATCATACAAAGACAAACTGAGTAAATGCTAAGTGTATTTTTTTTTTTTTTTTTGGAAATGTAATTTTTAATGGAAAAAAAAGTTGGCCGTATGCAAAATCATATATATATATATATATCCTTGTAAGTCTAGTAACCGGTTATTCCCCTTTGGAATCAACTACTGTCATCAGGCGCTTGCACCGCTAACAACATGTCTTTTCCATCACTGTGGAGGAAAATTGCTTTAATTCAGCCACACTGGAGGGTTTTCCAGCAGGAACAGCCTGTTTAAGGTCATGCCACTGCATCTCAATCATATTTTGAACGAGCCGCTACAACACCTTTTTCCTATGTTGTTGATTTTTTTCCAGCCATTTTATAGATTGACTCAGTGCGGTGCTTTTGATGGTTATCCTGCTACAAAACTTAAATGCACCTCAGCTTAAGGTCCCAAGCTGATGGTCTGTAATTCTCCTTCAGGATTTTTTTTCTCAAGAGCAGAGTTCATGGTTTCATCGATAATGTCAAGTCGTCCAGGCACTGAAATAACAAGTTGAACGTTTTGGAAGGAGACAGGCCTTTATTTTTTTTTTTGGTCCTTGGAGCTCTTCCTTTTTTCCCCCATGTCTCTTTGTTACATTTGGAACATAAAGACTGACTGTAACTGCGTCTTGTGAGGAGTGTAGATCTTTAGGTACTATAGGTTGGTTTGTGACCTCCTGTTTGTGTCATCATTGCTCCTGAAATAATTTTGGAAGGTCTGTCACTATTGTTCCACGTTTTCTCCAGTTGTGAATAACAGCTTTCCATGTGGTTTACTGGAGTCACAAAGCCTTAGAAATGGAGTTGGGCGTAAATTAGATGTCAGTGAGTTTGTGTCTCATGTGTTCTTGAACTCTGTTCAATTGTGGCATGATCAGTTGATTTTGACATGTCTTAGACTCTTTTATGTTGCTTGAAAGGTTCCGTTGTAGGGAATTCTTGGACTCCTACATTTTTAGCAACAATCAGGCCTAGTTGTAATTAGTGAAATTAAATTAATCTTTCTCCTGAAAAATGTGTAACAGCTATAGCTTTTTTATTCATTAAAGGTATAGCTGGAAATCTTTTTTGTACTTTGAGTTCCGAGGGGGATCACCTTATTTATTGGTTGTCCCGCATGCCAGTCATTGTGACGCGCTCATGTAACACCAATGTGTGTGCACACTACCTCTTAGTTTCTGCTGGCTGGCTGCGCATGCACACCTTTAGTGTTTATGTATCCAGTTAGCTTAGCGGCTAGCTTCGGTGTTAGCCGTCCATTGTAGCTCCGCTGCTCTCACCGTATACTTTGAACATGTCTGACAGTCACAGCAAACTGTCTTAGAAATTTATCAGAAGAAGAGGAAAGCCTCTGAAGAAAGAAATAAGACCAGGTTGTAGGCAGGTTGTAGGGACTAAGGCATTTCTTATCTACATTTCTAGGAAAATCGTCTGCTCTACCATCAATAAAATCATAACATGAAAACTGTATTTTGTTCCAACTCGGGTTATCTTTTTTATGATATTGTCCTTCGTTTGACTATCTGACACATTTAAGTATGAAACAAAAGCAACAGCAGAAACATGTAAGTTAAATATTCTTTCACAGAACTGTATAGGGAAACAGGAAGTCATGGATTACCACATAAAAGTCCCCATACTGTTTAACTTAAACAAATAGGTTAAATAAATATATGTTGGATTTATTTGATTTCAAATAGTTTTTAAAACTTGCACAGAGGAAATGATAAAATGAAAGTGAATACAGCCTGTAAATAAGATAAGAAATGAAAAGAAATGCAGCTGCTAAACACTGTCCCAATTGCTCTTGCAATATGATTAGCAATATGCCTGACAAACACCCTCTCTCCCTAACAGCCTGATTGTCTGAATGAGCCACCTAGGCGCAGACCCTTGACATCCTCATGTTGACATCAAAGCTGCCGGTGGGATTGGGGTGAGGGGCGAGAAACCTCTGGGCAACCAGACACTCTGATCAACACTGAGTCAGGGAGGAGGAATTAATTATGTTATAACGAAGTGGACAGAAGCATGACATTATACACACTCACACGATGGCAGCATGTTTCTGTTGTGACTTAGTGGCATGTCAGCTCTTCCCTTAGCAATGCAGGAACATGACCCACCAGGATGCAACGACAAGGTCAAACGGCGGCTTGCAGAAGGGCAGCATTACTGGAATGCCGGTAATACGCAACAACTCTGCCAGGACTGCTGACATCGGCTTATTAATAAAAGGTACTGGCTATGCAGAATTTTTTTTTAGCCCGTCAAACATCCTGCGGACTCGCCTGCAAGTGAGCGGCATCGAGTGCAATACCTGTCTTGTGGTCTGTGGTACCTACCAGAACTACCGTCACAATGATGCGTATGGACAATCGCTGCACACTGCAGAGCTGCCGGTTTTATTGCAGGTAATTTTGCGTTTGTTGGAAGGAAAGTGACGTTACAAAGCCAGCACGGCTGATCCCTGCAGCATTACCCTGCTTAATTGGATATTGAAAACAGCGTTTTAAAGCATTGCACCTGTGTAAGTCCTTGTTTCTAAGCATTCACTACCCACCGCTTCAGCAATATAAGCTCCTTGGGACAGTCACTCGTTTAGTCGAAGCACTTATACTCTGTAGGATGTTGAGGAATTGACCTGACAGCTAATTTATCCCTAATGGGGTCACAGAATGTGCCACAGCTAACTAAAGTGAACTGACTCTTCAAGAGAAATACTGTTACATTTTCATACAGAATAGGGCTGTGTCTGACATTAATAATTCATCTGGTTAATTCAGTCTCCTTCTCTCTCGGGACATGTGGAAATATTTGATTTATCTCGACCCACAGGGTGGTGCCAAAGTGGCTTTAGACATTCAAGGGAGATACAGAGCTTTGCTTCAAAGCACATGTTAGCGCAGGTAAACTGATAAACACCGGATGAAATGTAAATGTTTATCTTCATGCCTACTGTGTTGTGCTTTTCTGCATCGCTTTGGTTTTAGTAACGCACGGTGAAGGTGAAGGGCCAAAAGACGGAAACATTTTCCAAACAAAGGCAAAAGAAGATAAAGTTAAAAGTGGTATTCCACTGAGGTAATAAAACTCAAGGCATATCACCGCAGCCAAAAAAAAAAAAAAAAAAAAGAGCAATAGTGCTGTTAAAATGAAAATAAAGAAATCAACACAAAAGGTCAAAGATGCTGTGAAAAAAGAAGTGAATACTGCATAAAGAACAACCGTCTGGCACCAAGCAAAAGAAACAAGACTGAATATATGCTGAAAAGGGAATATACGTGGCAGGTGTGATGGTTACCTAACTATGACCTGGTGTCCAGCGGATCCAGAAGGTGAGACTAACGGTAACTAAACAGCAGAAAGCAACAGAGACAAACACTTCACTGCAACAGCTACGCAGAGGGTAGTATTCAAAGTAATGTCATGTATTGTTGCAAGGGAGGCCTTTATTCACAGTAATCAGATAGGAAATGGCCAGAGAAAAACCTGCAGCAAAGGTAAAAAGGTCTGGAGTTAAAACCCAGAAGGCTACATTGGAGACTAAAAGCCTCCCTATGTGGGGCACCTTTCCTGCCACCAGACCCCCACGAGGTAGAATTGTACTCAGACACTCTGAACACTATTAGTTTTATGTTTCTTCAACAAAGGAAAAAAAAAGTCTAGTTTCTGAGGTAACAGGTAAACGTTAACAAGTCAGAAGTCTGTCACTAACATTGCTTTGAAAAGATTGTGCAAAAAATTCCATAAAAAGGATAAAAAAAATCTTAAACGCAGCCGTGTTTCATTCAGAATGAATTCATTGAATCCATTTTTGTTTCGATATATTGTGGTAGTAATATGAATGGGTAGAAAATGGCATCGTTCCTGTTTGTCTAAGAACTTAACCAGTAAAAGAACTTTCTTTTATCAAAAAGTATCATTAACCTTTAGAGCTGTAGTGTTGTGCACTGACAACAAGACACTTCAGTGAGTAAATTTCAGATATGTTCGAGGTAGATGAAGAAAGTTGTGTATTTATAACTGAACTAACTATGACGAGTTGACGCTACTCAGTAAATCACGTACCATCTTCCTGGACTCTTTGGCCACATATTCTGACTTTTTTTTGTTACATTTTGTTGTCATATCCGCTGTGATTCGCTTTGACATGATTTATGTACTGTGAAATGTAATTCTAAAGGTCTTCTCTCCACAAGGGGCCTCACCTTTAGGTCAACCAAACCTCAATTCCCATCGTCCCATAAGCTCTGTAGTGGATCACTGGATGTTGTCTGGAAGTTGTTTGACTGCATATATGTTTAGTCAGGCCTGTAAACTATCGTATTCCACCTGAGCTTGTGTTAGAGTTTGGGTAATTTAACTAACTAATTATGGACGCTGAAACTTTTGACTTAAGAGACTCCCTCCTTTTAGTGTTCTCAGAAGATACAGTTACCACTGATGCTTAAAAAAAATGCCTAAGTGGAAAAATCTAACCGGAAATTGTGATCACTTCTGTTCCAAAGACATAGTGGAACTTAACACACAACATCCATAATTGGCACATTCGTGCCTTCAAACTCCGATTGACTACAAAAACATACTCAAAATTAGCTTCTAAGTAAACCCCTTTTTTAAGATGAAGTGTATGCTGCAGCAGTTGTCACCTTCCCTTCTCTGAGATGCCACTATTCCCACGACGTGTGCCTCATTTCATTACATTAGCCTTGAAAAAGACTGAAAAAAAGCCTTTGAATATAATATAATTTAGCCCAGCATGTCAGTCTCCCTGATGGCTGCATCCATCATTGTCAACAGAGGGGAACATCAGAGCAGGGCCCAAGGTTTCGCCAGAGGATGCCTGAGTTGTGAATGTCTCATTCAGGTGTCTCAAATCGTTGTGTGATGGAACAGACAAGTCTGAGTGGATGTGGCAGGGAACACCACGCCCTGCTTAGTCTGAACACGCAACATCTTTCATCGCGGGGACAGCAGCAATACACATTCACACGGGGAGGTTAGGGTGACTGTTTACAGTTTTGTGTGCGAAAGGATTTAAACCACTTGAAGTTTTTTTTTTCCTCACTTTGTCACATGACAGCCGCAAACTTTGACATATTTTATATGATTTTTCTGGAGATCAAAAACAAAGTGGTGCATAGTTGTGCAACGTGGAGGTGAAAAAGGCATGGTTTTCAAAGTGTTTCCATATAAAAATCTGATAAGGGTGATCTGTGTTTGTCCCTTGCCCCTTTTTACTCCACCTAAATAAAGCCCAGTGCAAGTGACTGCTTTAAAAAATATATAGAGATCAGATTTAAATTGTTGCCACAGATTCTCAAAGTGAGCTCTGGACTTTGACTGAGCCATTCCATAGGAGCTGTTGGTTCATGGAAAGGTTCCTTACCACAGTTTCAATCTTTCAAAGTCTTTAACATGTTTTCTTCCAGAAATGCACAGTATTGTATTTGAAACACTACCTATTCCCATTGAACTGCATGTGGTACCTTTAGTAGTTTTCTTCTAAAGGGGACATATCAAACTTTTTAATGCCATCCTTTTCACGTTTAAATAATTCAGTCTGTATGAAGTGTGACTGCAAGGCTTTGGTCTGAATTCCTCATTATTGCCTCCCAACAAGCCCCTCTTAGGCCCCGGTTCTGAAGCTTGCTACAAACCCCACGAGAACAGAGAAATTAGATGTTGTTCTTGGGGTGGCAGGAACAAGAAAAAGGTTTGTTTTGGCACAGTGGAGCAGACAGAAATAATAGCTCACGGTGTCATGCTATTTGGAAAGACTGCGAACACCGGGGGCATGCGGTACTGCAGTCTTGTTGGCAGGGAGGGGCTGCCCCGCTTCGGTAATTGATATGGGAAATGCTGCAAGTGAGCGGAAGTGGCATGTTTGACTGTTTAACCATCAAAGTTGAACAGGGCGACTACAGCGTTTAGTTCAACACATGTGCACGATATTTACGCTTTTCCAACTTAGACACGGCCATCCAAATTTTGACCAACAACAGAACAGTAGTCGGGCACCCTGTGAGAAAAAAGCTCTGCCCAGACATTGTGTCGAGAACAAGCAGAAAGGACTGTACGTAAGAGCAGGACTGCTGAAATGACGTCATTCGCTGGGGACCGAGAACAAATCCCTGGCCTTTCGGGGAGTATAGCCCCTACCCTAGTCAGCCTGCTCGGCTCCACACAGCCTCATTCCACTCTATTCTATTCCTCTTGGTTTTCAAAAGACCCATGTGATAATGTAGATTAATATACCTAACAACCAAACCTTGTCATTTATCCACTTGTAGCTTATTGATCCTTGAGCTTGAAAAATGTGACCGAAACAGATATCTAAGTAACACCTGGAAAAACTCCATTCAGCTTTTCCTCACACCAAGAGACTCCAAGTACACAACAAAATGTATTTAAGGGCAACAAAGTGGCTTTTGCATGATATGTCCCCTTTAACATTTTTTTAACCATTCTTCCATAAAGACCGGTTTTGTGGAGAGCACAAATAACTGATGTCCTGTCAACGTATATGTCGCCTGAGGTGTGTATCTCTGAAGCTCCTCCATGGTTTTTAGTTACCACAGTTTGTGTCTCTACCCTTCTGCAGTGCATTTATATAGTCATGGTGTCACTGTGACATTCTTCTGCTAGCAAGCCTGCTCTATGTGGCTTCCCATTGTATTACAGACACATTGGGCTGCCCCCTGAGGCTGTAAGTTTTTTTTGGAGTTTATCACCACTCATCATGATAACATCGTATCTGTGCTTGTGTTTGGGTCTAGTGATATGCCAATGAAGATTTGTCAACAGTTTTAAGTATTATGGACATAGTGTGTATAAGTGTGTTGAGGTCCAAAACATTTTCTAACACTCAGGTGGTTGCACCAATATTGCTTTCAAACACGTTGAAAGCAATTTACAGTAACTAATCTGTGTGCCGACTTTAATACTTTCATAGCATTTCCAGAGTCTCAGTGTAAAATGGCTCATCACCATTTATAGTCCAGTTGCACAACCACCCCAGAGAGGATGACACGTCTTGGCGGCTTTGCAGCTGTGACACATTCTATCACACACTATTTGCAGATGATGGACTGATCAGTCTGCTGTGAGATGCACATAGCTTGCTATGTTTTTTTTTTAACTAAACTCTGATTTAAAGGTGCATGGCACGAGTTTTGAAGTTAAATAATATTTATTTTCTTTCCCATACATGCCCTTGCAATTGCCTAAGCAGTACAAATAGTTATCCTCAATTTGTTGCAGTTGCCTCAATACTCCGGATTAGCCAATACATGACAAGAGTGATTCGGGCCGAATCCTCTAGACGTGCGCGTGGGTGACATGATTTGTGCTCTCTTTCACCCTGCTACTTTGTTGAATCGCCGTCGTAATCAATGCATTAGTGAGTAAACATACCTACCTTAATATTCATAACTTTCTTCCCTCAGAATACATTAGGCCTCTAAACGGGGTTCAATGCAGTCGCAGCGGCAGATGACTTTCCTCTTCTCCCAGGCATGTGCACACCACTGGTGTGATTTCAACTTGTCACCAGAGGGGGCAGACGTCTTCAAAAACTTTGGAACTTGCGCTATGCTCCTTTAAACTTCTCCATCACGTTGATGTTCATGATACATTTTGTTTACTGATGTTATCTAACAAACCTCCAAGGTCTTTACATAGCAATAGCATATAAAAAGCATTTAAACTAAGGCAACATTGCACACAGTTGGTTTTTAATTACAAATAAGGTGACTTCTGAAGCCAAATTGTTTAAATGGACAACAGCCATTAAACATCAGATTTTCCCCCTTTTCTCCTAATATATTTACATGACATCATTGTGGTTATATTTGCCGTGGTTATATTCAGAGGAATCAGCAGCCAAAGCAGTACTCTGCTGCCTTTTTTTCTTCTTCTGTGGTTTTTAAAATTACAGGGAGCCATAATTCTGTCTCTGTGCGCATTCATTTCAATTGATCTATATTAGACTGTTCATGAGCCAGGGATTCCCTCTAAGAAAAGTTCAGTTTCTCCTGTTTACATGACAATGGAAACTGGGATGTTTTCAAATTATTATATTGTAGAACCCATTTTCAAATTGTGCTGTAGTCAGAAAAAACATTGATCATTTACATGCAAATGAACAGTACAAATGTGTTTTTCATGAGAAAATCTTGCCATGTTAACAGGGCTTCAGTGATACTGGATTGAAGCAAATCATAAATATGTACAAATAAAAACAAATCATAAAAAAAACTTTCAAAACAGTAATTCATTTTCTTCCACTTCACTATTTTGTGTTGGTCTAAAACACATAAGAATGTCTTTAAAATCACTGAGGTTTGTGGTTTTAACGTCGCAAAATGTGAAATACCAAGGGGCTGGTTCTGTTTTTCTTTTTAAGCACCTGTGCTGGAGGAAGCGTTGGAGACCTTCCAGTTTGGATTCAAAGCCTTGAGTGTCAACATAGAGAAGCAAAATTCTGTGAATTGGCTCACAGAAAAAAAGCTCTGTTTGTATTTTGTTTACTGTCGACATTTAAGCTGGGTAATGGCTGAGCATCCTGGTTTTCAGTGGGAGGCTATTTTATCATATTTCATTACTGAGGCTCATTAGGATCAGATAAAGTCTTGGATGAGGTATTTCATTGGAGATTCTTGGCTACTGAGCGATGTCTGTGACTCCCACTCTCACCTCAGACTTCAAGTAAAAATAAATAGCTAAAAAAAAGAACATCAAAGCCTTTTATTTGCCTTTCATCATGTGGAGGTTGGCAATCTTACAAGCCAGTCAATTAGAGCTTATTACAGCCATTGCACTGCTGCTGCTGCTCCACATTCAGCCATTTAGCAGGTTGTTGGATGCGGTGTTTTATTTATTTTAGTTTGCAGAAAGGCTTTTGCCTCATTATTACTCATTAAAATTAGAAACCATTCTGTTTGTTACCCAGGTATTATTGGAAATATTTGTATAGGGGTCTGCTTGAGGTTGATGCTAGAATTAGTGCAAAAACAAAACAAATATATCGGTGAAAGAGCAGGAAACATAGAGGAGGTGAATGCTACAGGTTTTGTCACATTTTTAACAGATGTTTAACACTCAACTTTCTGCCAATTATTACTGTCTTCTTTTTATTTTTACTCACATTACAAATTTGTAGTGTGAGTTATTGCTGATTTCTGCTACAATGACTAAGTTATAGGATTCAGTCTGGCCTCATTATGTTGACTGTTAGATGGTGGTGTATACAAGACAGCCATTAAATGTCAGTTGCATTATTTGCAGAGAGATTTCAACCTTTTGTCAAAGTAAATAAAAGTATTCCATTAAAAGTTGGCAAATTAAATGCTTTAGCTCATTCTATTTGGATATGTTCAAATTCAGCATCAGTTATACTTTGTACAACCACATTATGCTACAAGTGTTTCATTGTATGTCTCTACCAGCTATGCACAAACATTGTGGTGATTCATCTTAGCAAAATAGCTCAACACCAGTCAGAATGTATAGATGGCATATTTCAATTATGACTTTTTCAAGTCTTGTTTACAAGAATCAGAAATTGATTTAGATCTGGAATTTGACTGGGCCACTCTAACACATGAGTCTGCTTTTACCCAAGTCATCTCATTGGGTTTATGTTTGTCATCATTGTCCTGCTTGCAGGTAAGTGAACCACCACAGTCTCCGGTGCTTTACAGGCTCTTACATTTTTCTTCCAGAAATGGATCTATTTAACGCTCTCCATTATTTTGGAAAAAGATACCCACAGCCTGATGCTGCCACTACTCTGATTTGCAAAGAGGATAGTGTGTTGGGCAAAGTCAGGTGAATATTAGAACATTTTCTTTCATGTTCCATGAATTATACCAGGACAGGCAAGATGGGACCCACATCTTGGGGTATTGGAAACAAAGGGAAGCCTAGTGGTCTGAAACCTATTGTAATGTAAAGTAATGATAGTATTATCACCCCTCCAGCAGCATTTTATAGTTAGTGTGAGAAGTGTGTGGTGAGTTGTTCTTGTGCTTCACTCAGACAACATTTTGCAAACCCAAGTTCTCCTGACATGTTCTTTGCAGGGAGAAGAAACCTTGTTCGGGCAAGTCTTTCAAAAGAAAAAAAAAATAAATAAAAATACTTGTTCAGTCATTTTCTAATCATACTGGGATGAACTTTAACCCTCTGATGCATGAATTATGAATCCCTGAGTCAAGATTTTTTAATATGTGTTTTTACTCTTCTTATTCAAATTTGAAAAAAAATAAAAAATATGAACTTTTTTTTTTTTTATCAATTTTTTCCAGGAAGTTACAGAAATGTCCACTACAGTGGACAACATGCACCTGAGCACTCAACACAAAACATTATGAATTTATTGTAAAAAAAAAAAGAACAATCTTGTGTTCTGTTGTAAATATACAAACAATTGTTTAATTTTATGCTTTGAAAAATATTTCAACATATTTTGTTTAAATTTTAACTATAGGCACAATGTTTAGAACTGAATAAGAAAACCAATAACAATCATATACAGTAGATATATAGCACAGTATCAAATGAAAATGTAAGCCACAGGTGCCATGAGAAACTACAAGTTTATGCTGGTCAAAAAACATGCATCAGCAGTCTTCCACACAGATGCATCCCTTTGTGTTGGTCTGTCGCACAATAATATCCAATAAAATACATTCAAGTGTGTGGTCATAACAGGGCAAATTGGGAAACAACAGCAGTATAAATACATTAGAGGAAACTTACTGCAATACTTAATTATTACTAACATTAGTATTAAAACGTTAAAATCATATTTTAGGTCATGTTTTTCTGGCCTCTAACAATTAACTCCATTTAAAGGAGGTGCTCTAATTCCTAAACAACTGCATTTGGTAAACCCTCATGTTCTTCATCACAGTCACGCCCTAAAACAGCTTGTGTGTGTCATCCCTCTTATGATGTTAGAACCCCTCCTATGATGTGATCTCATTAATGTGTCCTCTGCTGGTTCATCAGTTTTTGTGACTCTGGTTTCCTATTCCTCCCACCTTGAACTGTTTTTTTGGCCCAGTGTGAGACAGGAGGGAGATTAATGTGACTCTTTTGAAATCTCAGTAGCATACTAGCAGCTGCAGAGGAAACCTCAGCATGAAAATAAATCTAGAGTTTGCCATCTGTCACCACACTGACAAATGTACATATCCCCAAAAACTAGCCTTGGCTTTTTTTTTTCACCCAAATTGACAGGAACGGAGATGACAGTGTGAAAGAAGTCCATGAGGCCTCAACCATTCTAGTGTTGCTTGCCCGTGCCAATGTCAACATAGTAATACAGAAAGCAGACTGATGCCGGATTTTAAAGGGCTCTCAGTTGCATTAAACTTTGTCTGCAGATGGAAAAGTTAAAACAACGGTGAGCTGCCGGCGACAAAAAATGGACCAAAGTCACCAAAATCAGGTTTAGCCAAGGCAGCAATGGTGAGTGTGTGACTCTTTGCCTTTACTATATCAATAAAAAAATATGTCTGAAATGTATGTTTGTATTAAACTGAGATTCTTCTAAAGATCAGTAAGTGAAAAAGAACAACTGGTTTCCAGGAAAGTGTACAATGCCTCACAAAAGTACTTACAGATTTGTGTCATTTTCACATTACATCACATTGCAAGTACTGACGGCAATGCATTTTACAGGGATTTCCTGTGAGATAGACCAACCCCAAGGGACACATAATAGTTTTTTTGTTTGTTATTATTTGTATTATTATAAAAAAATATATAAATAAATAAATAAAAAAGGGACACATAATTGTGAAGTGATAGGATAATGAAACCGGATTTTCAATGGTATTACACGGAACGCACCATCTCCATATGGTGGTGGCAGTATCGTGCTGTAGGGACAATTTTCTGGGAAGATGGATAGAGCTATCTACATGTACTGAACTGAAATCTAAAGTCTCAATCAGACAAAACTTTTTTTGTTGTTTTATTATTGTTTTAGCTCAGTTAGTACTACAAGAACTATTTATATAATGGGCAACGTGATTGATGAACTTTTAATAGAGATATTTTAATAGAATTACCAGACTTGAAACAAACCTTTTGATTATCTTTCCATATGCTTCTAACAAGAGCTTACAGGGAATTTGTCCCATTCCTCCTGATAGAACTTGTGCATCTGAGTCAGGTTGTAACCCATATTGCTCAGAGATGCTTTTTCAACTCTAGGGTATTAGCGACTGTTAGAGACACTAATAGCTTGACGCTGACTTAAAATACTTTTAAGCTATATTTTGCAGCAATGAGCGGAACAGAAAACACAAACATTAAGGTCCCATCGGTGTACAAAACCCTTATGGAAATGAAGGTTGCTCTAACTGTATAACATACCCAAAACATATCAGCATAGCATTGTTTCGAAGGTTGCTAACAAAACATAGTAAAACACATTCAGAGTCAACCATTTTAAATGATTAATCCCATACTGACTTTCCCTATCGTGGGTTATTTGTGTAGGTTTCGGAGTGAATCAATGACTTATTCTGGAGGATGTTCAAGACTTGTGGGGGTCAACATTTCTCCTTCGGATATCTTGGCTAATTTTCTTTTGATTTTACTCATGATGTCACACAAGAAGATAGTTTGATGGGCTCCTTCAAAATACATCCGCAGATCTGCCCCCAGTATACTAAGGCATTGTGAATCAGAAGCTTAAAAAGCCATGACATCACAATCTGGGCTTTCTCAAATTGTTTGGAGTAGTTATTTTTCTGTATATAAACTCCTGACTTGAAAATATTCTCTTATTATTTTAACATTTAGCACAGAAATAACTGTAGTAATCCTTACAAAAACGTAACTATAAATTAACGTCAGAGTCAGAATGCATCTTTATGTAAAAAACAGTATATGTAAATATTTTGTTTCACCTATTTATATGAATCAAATTAACCTGTTCAGGTTGTACCCTTTAGAAAAAAAACAAAAATAATGTATCTGCCTCCCATCTATGTATTTCTGATGTATGCGTGGCCATTCCTGATTCAAATGAATTTGTTTTGACCAGTGAGCTTTCAGCGTGAAGACAGTCGTGACATACACAGGGTGATAGTCGAGAAAGCTTGGATGGAAAAATCGGATATATATTTGCTTATTTTGCCTGCTGTCTAATTTCTGAGTATGATGAAACACAAACAGATGCTGCCACAAATGATCAACTGCAGAAGGAGGCATTAGAGCGCTATATAAGAGAGCCGCTCTTGCCTCAGTGCGTTTCGGATAATATAGTGTTGCAGGGTACAGTGAAGCTGTCTTTTTGTCCAGGTGCTCAGTGTGGTTAGTTCGGGATGCCTGATGATACTGCGCTGCAGAGGCAGAGACGGTCTTTATTTCACTGCTGCTGTGGGTGCAGACTGAAAAGCACCAGTCACTGACAGTTTTATGGATCCAAGGGAGGGTTCTCTAGAAACCAGGTTTATTTCTCTGTAGTGGTGAATGGCTGTGTTCCCAAACAATGTCACAGTAAATGTACACATTGTTTGCTACAGGGTCCTTGGGGAGAACGGTGTTGCTTTAAGAGTATATTCCTACAGTTTGGAGAAAAGCATCGTAAGTCCCGTTGGAAATGGACGTCTCTACGGTTCATTACCACCGAAAGCAAAGGGCTGCGGACCCTTTCGTGGTGGATGAAAAAAACTGGGAATACTAAGGCAGTATCTTCACACGAGCTGCAGCAAAGGTCATTGTTTTATTTCCATTAGCACAGATCCAAACAAAATGCACTTTAAAACAATTTCAAAACAGCAAAAAAACAAGTTTTCAGTTATTGTTACTGGTGACATACAAGCTGCACAATGAGAAGCGGACACAATCTCAAAGTAGAGCCTACGTATACACACTTGCCACTGAGTCACTATGAAAGTTTATTGTGTGACCTGTCCTGGCAGCTTTGGCAAGCAGTCGGGTGGGGTTTGTTTCCTTACAGTGTTGGGGAAGATTTGTCGTACAAAAGAGAGGAGACATGAAGTTTTAATTTAAAAGATTAAGAGATAAAATGGCAGATTCTTGAAAATGGTAAGCCGGATGTCCTTGACCTTATTTAACAGCTCCCACAGAAAATACTGTGACATAATTGTTCCAAAAACCATAATAGAAAACAGAAAACTGAACGGCTTGAAAATTATGACTCAAGAAGAATATAAAGATATATATGCAGCACCTGGACAGACTACATTCAAATTTGCTGAACTCCCACAGACTCCAAGTAGTACACCAAAAATGTATTTAAGGGCTAAAAAAGTGAATTCTGCATGATATGTCCCTTTAAATGCCTACAGCAAGGGTACCCAAATCCAGTCCTGGAGAACTACAAACCTGCAACTTTTAGATGCATCCTTGCCGCAGCACACCTAAATTAAACAGCTGAATTTTCTCATGAGCATGTTATCTACAGATTTCTGGTAATCAGCATTTTATTTTATGCAGGTATGAGCAGGGATGTATGTAAAAGTTGCCGGACAGTAGCTCCCAGGAACTGGACTTGGGCACCTCTGATCTACAGTACAACTAATTCCAATCACAAAAACGTAAACAATTCATGTGTAAACCACCATTATTAAAGAGGAAATAACAGCCTCACATTTAGAGAGTAGAAGACGTGACTCTAAAAGCAACAAAATCTTGGGTAATGGCAGGAAGTATGTCTGCTAGAATAGAAATTACAAGATTGTAGAATGGACTTTCAAGTTGACATAGATAAAGGGGTATGAAACAAGGCATGCCTGAAGGTCCAAAAACAGACGATCAATACGAGACATCTAATGCTTCAGAATACTCCAGAAATGAAAATGTAAATAAACCAGTAAAGCTCCGTCACATTTTACCTGATACATGCCTGAGATGTTTCACAGACAATGGTACCATTGTCTGTGATACTGCTCCAAGATTAAACTCTTCTAAACGGAGGTCACTAGGTGTTTAACAGGAATGTTTGGTGTTTAAGTACTTTGTAAAGCAAAGCTCTTTGTTTTGGGACTATATTCAGTTTGCATAAAAACAGCCAAACTTTGGAGTCCAAAAACGTGGATTGGAGAACTGAAAGGACTGAAAGAAAGTGTATTGGTTTTGAAAGACTGACTTTGGTAAAGGAAATCAAAATTACGTTTTAATCGTTTGGAACCTTATATGAGCATTTTGGCAAATGAAGGAAGTTTAAATCCTGTATCACCAAAATAAGAAAAAAAATTAGGTAAGCTGTATTCTACTGGCATATACACTTATGTGTATAATAATAAAATAATAATAATTTGTCCAAAATGTTTATAAAAAACTGGAACTTCTTTTAAACAAAGCAAACAAAAAATAACTCAGTGGTTTGCATAAGAATTACAGCACAGCTCGCTTCTATAGGAAGCTAGAAAGTCAACAGGTCATTCACAATTTTAAAGCAGATTTTCACCATGTTGTCACCATTCAACCTGATCATTACTGTTGTGAGTTTGTCAACTTTAGTATTGCTCTCTTTTATTGAATCACATGTGCTGACAATGTTTGTTGCAGTCCTGTGAAAACACAGGACTGCAACAAACATTATTTGTTGCAGTAACAGACTGCAATAAAAGTTATTTATTGCAGTCTGTTACTGCAATAAATAAATAAATAAATAAATAAATAAATAACTGCTTGTATTTATTTTAAAAAACATCTGAACTAAAATTCAATACAAACCCCTGGAAATGCTGCTTTTCTGCTTTAGGCTTCCTTTGCAGTTTTCATCCGTACTTTTGTCTTTTCAGGTATTCTATTTCCCGTGTTTGAAACTATATGTTTTTTTTCTGTATATTGCATGTTGGATGGATACTGCTGTTTTGCCCTAAGCCCGGATGTTTTGGACCATGATGTTGCGTGCAATGTGGCCGTCTGCACTCGCAATCTCTACATGTTTGTCTGCAAGCAACCGACTCCTTAATTATTAAATACAAAGGATCAATTTCATGAATTAGCAAACAGAGGAAAGACTTTGACAGGAAGAGCCCTTTAAGGGTGAGTAAGTACGAAGTATGTTGATCCTCTCAACAAGTATGTGCCTGAGCAGTGACTCCTCAAGCTTATCAAGGCACTCATAACACCGTATTGATGAGCTTTGTTATCAGTTTTAAATGAAATGAAAAAGCGTCCCAGGAGCTAGAAATGTTGCATTATTAAAATGGGAATTCATTTTTCTCGTTTCTTTTGGGAAATCAGTATGCATTGCTTCAACCCTGAGATTACAGATAGTAATGTCCTCTACTAGAATGCAGAAGAAAGAAAGAATTATAGCTACAGGAGAAATAAAATGAACAACTGAAGCAATGCAAAGTGCAGCAAAGTGCTCCACCAACATGACTCTGTTCCTTAATTTTCCAGTATTTTCTTATGATTGTCTATTATTACCAACTGTGCTTGAGCACTACATTGTCTGGAAGGAAAATATGATTCCAAGAAAATCCCCCCATGGGTATATGTTAAAAACCTCTTAGCAGAAATAATAATAATAATAAAAAAAACGCCCATTTCTCTGCACATGTCTGCATCAATTTGAGCCATGCCACCTCAGCTGTGGTAGATTTATGAGACATTAGCAGGCGTACAATAACAGACTTAGGAACTAAATGAGTGATTAGAGCAAGTTTAATAATTCAAATTTCACACTTTGAAGTATTTCTGAAGCAACGTCTTAAAGTAGCCTGGGGGAACAGATGGTGAATGCCATTTTATTTGGAGGAGGGGAACGAAAAAAAAAAAGAAAAAAAAGCTTGCAGCGGTCGCAGTTTAATTTAATTTTGCATGTCGTGTGAGTTGCCTTTAGTTCCACAGTTGAGTTGGTAATGGAAACAGAAAACATTTTTGGCAGTGTGTGCATCACATCAAATATTAAGGGGGGGGGGGGGGGGGCAACTATTGCTGTCATTCTTGCAAGTAAAGATGTGGCAATTTGTATAAAATTATAAGATGAAAGACCTGACTGAAAACAAAATTGAAAAGAGATCAATTTTGAAATGCATTAAAAAGCTTGTTACCTTAAATGGCATGCCCTATATATATATATATATATATATATATATATATATATATATATATATATATAGAGAGAGAGAGAGAGAGAGAGAGAGAGAGAGAGAGAGAGATTTTTTTTTTTTTTTTTAGCCGTTAACCTTTCACTTGTTGGTATAAGTACAAGACACTCGTAAAGCCTTTTATTACTAGTCTAATTTGTAATTTACAGTACTTGTGGCATGTACTTCGTTTAGGTCTGCTCTCTCCTTCCTGCATTTGGGGTCTATCACCCCAAACACAGATAACATGACAGTTTGTGAACTAGTGTTCTCTGACCCCTTTAAAAGCTTTGGCAATATTGGATTTATAATGTTTTGTTGAGGAGAAAAATATAATGCATGTTTTTTCACTCTTCAGATTTTTTTTTCATTATTCTTAACCATTGTGCTGAGTTATTAGTTCATCGGGAAGATGTCTTGAGATAAAAAAAAGGAAAAATACATATAATAGAGAACCCCACAATGTATTGCTATTTAAATAACTTCTATTAAAGCTATAGTTAGTAATCCGGTTCAGAAACACTTTCTGCTATACTGGGCGAACTTGTCCTTCCGTCCGGACAGTAGTCAATACATTATGTATTCAGAAAAATAAGTTAGAAAATGTGATCATTTTGGGAGCTGCAGGCCTGTAAAAACTCTTACCAATCCCTGTCGTTTGGTCTGAATGGCAGGGATTGGTCAGAGTTTTGTTCCTGCTCTCACTCTCCTCTGTAACTTAATTTCCTGGGGTATCACCTTATCTATTGGTTGTCTTACACGCCAATCATTCTGATGCGCTCACGTAATGCCAGTGTACGTACATGTTCCTTCTTAGTTTCCGCTTGCTGGCTGTGAATCCGCACTTCTAGCCGTCCATCGTAGCTCTGCTGCTCTCACCGTAGACTTTGAAAATGGCTGAGGGTTGCAAGAAGCAAACCGCGTACAAGTGTAAGAGAAGACGAGGAAGGCCTCAGTAGAAAAAGTGTCCAAACAACTGCAGACTCTATATTTAACTCACATTAAATGAAATGTATTTCTTTTTTTGTAAAATGTCTTTTTGAACAGCTTACAGACCCACTGGCTCCTGTCTCTTCATTTGATGCCACTAATTGTAAGTTTTACATTAACAGATGGCGGCATTACCTATCTATCCCAAGTTGCCTCTGTGTTCACCTGCAAAAACACCTCATTCTGACAGTTAATTAAAACTGAGTTGGAATTACAATAAGCATTCTTTTTTTTTTTTTTTTTTTAAATATATCCTTCTCAGTCTTGAAAAAAAGCGGTCTCTAATTCTGTCTCGCACCACGTTCACCCAGCGCCTGTGAAGGCTCGCCGAACAGAAGCCTTTCACTCTTTCCCCGTGACATCGTTCATCTTCCACCGGTGTGAAGGTTAAGGACCTGTTCACCTGACCACCACATATCATTGATTGTGGTTAAAGCCCGGTGCAACTGTGTGAGAATGCATGTCACGCCTTCGCTGCACTCCACTAGTTCTGCCGACGCAGTGTGAAAACGTTTACGGTTTAAGGGCCCCGCCGGGAGCCCGGCTTTACTGTGCTGCCTTTATTTTCCTCCTAGTTTGAATGGAACAGGAGGAGTGCTGGGAGTCTCCACAGAAGGAGACATGCTCAGACTATACGGGGCCAATGCAATTTGTTCAGTCGCCTACGATGGCTGTGAATGATTGTCCGCATTGTGCTCCACAAGTGGCGAGATTGGCTTTGCGTGTTTCTGCAGTACATTTTAGCTGCCGCGGTTAGAATAACAATGCAAATGTTAGTCAGCCTGAAGAGGCCAGAAAGAAGAGAATACAATACGTACTCTGTTTACATGACAAATGAAAAATGAGAAGACAGGAGAACACATCTTAGTCTTTTCTCACTGTAACCCAATGCAGCATGGATAACTCTACTGTTTCAGGGGCTTTGAGGCTGCTGGGTCCATTGTAATATGTCTAATTAGTGCATATTTAAGCTATCGTTCCAAATCATAATCCCAGTCATTACAATTGAAGGCTTAAAAAACATTTTTTCCAACAACAACAACAAAAAAATAAATTAAATTGAATAAATGCTTCAAACCGAGCATGATGTTCATGATCCTTAAAAACACCCCTTATTACCGGCTCAAGTCAGGAGATCATAACACCATCTGCCCCGGGCGTAAAAATCTACAGAGCAATCAGGAAACTGAGCAAACCCTTCCTGATCTCATAGGATTTGCACAGATCGCAGTTCTTGTTGTATTGGTCTGTCACATAAAGTCCAATCAAAGTCAAATCCATTCAAGTTATCAACTGAAATGTGAAAATAATGTTAAAAACTAGAGAAATGCATCAATTTGTTTTAAATTTCAAACCAGATAAATTGACGTTTCTCGTGCTTTGTGACTGAAATGATTCATTGCGTATGTGTCAGCCCACCTTGGACATCAGCCAATCAGAACGTGGCATGCTTGTTTTATGACGCGTCCATACTTCAATTCAGATGTTATGCCAGCTGCATGCCGCTTTTTATGGTTTTCCTAATCCAGTTACAGAGTCAAATTATGTTAAACTCAGAGCAAATCAATTATTTAGCAACTCAACCTAAAACTAATCTAATCCAGTTATGAGGGAATTCCTTCCAGTCAGATTGAGGAGATAAAAAAAATAAATAAAAACTTTGAAATATTAGTTTGTAAGAATAGCAACAGAAGGAGTCTAACAATGCTGCTGCTTCGGCTCTCTCTGGCTGCTGTTGTTGCGCTCTTATGAAAGGAGAAGTGACGACGAAGGTCTTGCTGGGGGGAGAAAAAAAAAAAGAAACACATGCCGCGTCTTTCTACCTTCATCTTTGTTTCTTACTCGGCAAGCAGAGCCACGACTTCATTCATGTCTGCCCCCGCTGAACCGACACGCCGTCTGCAGCTATGACATGCAACACAACATGCCTTGCGTGTCTTTCAGCATGTTGCCTCCTTGATGTTTCCCACCACCACCTCTGCCTCCTTTAACCAGGCGTTTGTCCCTCCGCGCGGCTCAGTGCCCAGTGCAGTTTGCAAGTACAAACACGTGATCGCTCTTTGTCGTGAACACGGCCCAAAAAAACTCTGTTCCCAACTGTCTTGCAGTCATTTTTTTTTTTATTTTCTTTTGTCCTTTCACATAACAACAAAAGACGTAATTATATTCACCCAGAAAGAGGGTGACAGCTTTTTTTCAGTTGAGATGGAGAGGAGAACAAAGCGAGGGGACAATTAGTTGACTGTTTTGTGTTTGTTTCTCCCGCTCTGCATTTGTCGATCCTAATGCAGTTTTCCCCGACAAGGCAGATATCATCAGTGACAATAACTGGTCAATTATTGCATAATTTATTAAATTAAAGAAGTCATTAGTCATGTGAGTGAAATTTGTTGCATGCTAAAGAAGACGGATGCATGCAAATCATTGTGTAGTGAATGACCCTTACATTATAAAATAACTGACTCTTAATGGGGGTGGGGGGGGCATAAAAAACTTTTCATTGTCAGGTGCCCGATAGTGGTGCAAGCAGCTAAGAGCTCGTCCTGCAACCTGGGTTGCCGGTTCGAACCCTTGCTCCGACCATCTCATTTGTCTCCTGCTTGCAGGCGGTCAAACTGTCATGATCCTTGAATCTCTTGGTGTTTTGCACATTTCCTTACTGTTTGAATGTTGTTAAACAAGAAGTTCTTTAACTTAGGTCTGTTTTTTTCTGCTTATTCCTTTGTTATGTTCTCTATGTATTTTAGTTTATTCTATCTGGTCCGTAGTTTCCCTCGGTGTTCATAAGTTTCTCTAACACTAGTGTCTCTGTATTTGGGCCCAGTGGGACCTGGCCCCACCAGATGTCACTGTAGAGCTCTGTGTTTGCAATAATAAGTGGGACACAATTGTTCTTTATAGAGTAATACTGTAAAAAAGGCCGATTCCCTTACGGTTGGAAACATTTGTGTCTATATATCTAAGTCTACCAGAATACTGACAAACTCAGTAGGCTAAATACTCTTGAGGTGCCTTGATATTGGGTTCGGCCCACAAACGTCTGTTTAAATAACGAACACATGAAATCACAGTGCACAGACAGCCGTGGGGCACAAATACTACGGCCCCAAGCTCGGATCGTCCAATCAAAATACTCAAATTTGCACACGTTACGTTTAAGTTCGGCCGGACAGTATGCAACCTTCTTGGCAAGGTTAATTTGTTTGTATAGCACATTTCAGTAAAAGGACAATAAAGAGTGCTATACATGATTAAAACATTGGAGATTAAAAACTGATTAAAAAAAGTAAATAAACTGTTGGAATAGAATGTGATAAACAAAATCTAAACAAAATAGGAAAATGGGAACTAACAGTAAATATTAATCTAGTGTTGGTTGTCCTGGCTGGCTCATTGATTGATCGGTGTGAATCTTTTCTGTTCAATAAATGAACAATATGAGTGAGGCTTTATTTGTAATTTTATGTACAAAAGTGAAATTACATTTAGCTTATATAAAGTGTATTTTCTAGTGTGTTGGTTTATGCTAATGTATCTGTTTAATTTAAAAATTATCAGGTTGTAAGTCAGGTTGTATGCATCACAAAAAAATGAGTGCTAATAGGTGTTTAGTTTTTGTGCCCCACTTAACTTATCATGCCAGAGACGCCACTGCTCTCTACCTCAGTCCCCCCCCCAGCCCTGTCCCATGTCCCCCAGATTAGCTCACCTGCATTTAATGTTATTCTCCACTCTCACCTCTGTTCATAAGCTTGTTGGTTTGTATTGCTCTTTGCTGGTTCCTTTCCATCACTCTACCCTGCTCCGTGCCCTGCTCATCTTGTGATCTTCCCTGGAAATCTCTGTGAGTGCTTATTATTAAAAACATTGTTTTTTTTCCCCACAGTCAGGGCTCAGTGTTTGAGTCTTTTATTAACCAGCAACATGACACAAGCTGTGCAACCAAGCAAACAGCATCCCATTAGGCTGCTACTGTTTGCTTAGGTCTACATATCAAGTGCCGTTTGTCATATAAGACCTACAAACTATGTTGTGTTTATTGCTATTTTATGTGATAGACCAACATAAAGCAGTACATGATTATGAGATGGAATGAAAACAATGGTGGCACCACGCTACAGAGACGGCCTTCTTCCAAAGTGAAAAGGAAAGTGGAAACTGGTTTGAGTTGATTGGGGAAAGGATTGAGGCTGCAAACGACTCAAGAGCCAGAGGTGTAACTGAATGGTTTTGCTTTCTCACTATTTTGTAATTTGGATTTTTTTCTTGGAAAGAAAAAAGTTAATAAAACCATGAATCATGGTCCATCTCATAAAATCACTAAAATCCTATAAAGCACACTGATGCTGGAGGTTGTGATGTTACAAATTCTGAACATCTTCAGGGGTCATAAAGAGTGTGATCCACTGTATTAAACATGCATTTGTGTTAAAGCTGTTTATATTTTTACATATTAATGCAAATCAGCGCAGAGGCAAAAAGTGTCTGATTCTTGAATGTCAGTGCTGTTTGTGACTTATCACTATCTTTTATAAATCTGGTAACGAATACCAGGGGGAAGGGAAAAAGTAATGTGCTATCCAGCTCCCTTCACACCTGTGTGTACTGTCCTGTCCTGTTGTTACTGTATTATATTCTGAAAAAGGAGTCTTTTTTTACATAAAACTAAACAGGCTCCTTGCGACATGCGGCACTGTTGAAGTTCTGAATTGTACCATTATTTTTTTAAAGTTGCAGATGTGCATCAAAGATATCAAAATGTCTCTTTAATCAAGAAAATATTTCTCAAACGTGGCTCCTCAATGATGTATTGTTTGCACTGTTTTGAGGAGTACACTTGTTTTCCTATTTTGATTTTTCACCCCCTCTTTTGTGCTTGCTCTGATTTAGGTGGGAGGTCATATTTAGATCGTCTGCGCCGGCATAACGTTAGGGCTTCTACCTTTAACGAATGCCGAGCTGAGATGGTGCAGAGTGCTCTTTGTAAATCAGGCCTATGATATCAATATGTTTGCCTTTACTTACAAGCCTTCAACATTTTTCTTTAACGGACATTACAACTGATAGTACAAGAAACCTAAAAATGCCACATGAAGTGTCGCCCATAGGCAGTGGTGTAAGAGTTAACAAGTTGGCTTGCGATTCGACCCCCCGCCCCGACCGTCTCAGTCGTGTCCTCGGCACAAATTGCCAAATTGCCTGCTAGTGGTGGTTAAAGGGCCCGCCGGCACCGATGTATGGCAGTCCGCCAGAGGGCAGCTTTGGCTCCTAACATGGGTGTGAAAGGGTGAATGATATATTGTAGTGTAAAGCGAATTGGGATCGTCGGACTAGTTAAAGCGTCATGCAAGTTCAAGCCATCTCTGTATTTATGAAATTGCTGTTGGGTTTCTTTGCCTGTAGTTGAAAGACAAACTAAACATCCCCACTGATACATTATACGACTGCAATCTTGCTTGTTGCAGAGAAAATTAAATATTGGTCTCTTTAGAGTTATTTTATCTACTCCTTTTCTGGGTTTCTATGTGTAGCATCAAATGTCCTTTTGTAAACGGTTGCATAAAAGCTTGAATTCCACTTAATTCCCATTAAAACTCAAGATGTCAGTCCGAACAAAGCCTTTCTTGGAGCGAGTCTTTATCTTCAACTTTCTTCTGAGTCTTTTTTTTTTCAGTTTGATGTCTTCAGAGAGGAACGAAGAAGTTCTCTCTTTCTGCAACCTCTCTTTTTCTCGCTCTGTGCCACCGTATGATCTTGGCTCTCTCTCTCCTGCGTCCCTGCTGTGTTCCTAAACATCGGCATCTGCTGCTCGGCAGCATGGATGGCACTTCGGCTCGGGCGCAGCGTCACATCAAAGATGCGCGCTCCATGTCAATAAGACCTCGGCTCAGCTTTAGGACCCCAGGCTGGGTGGGGGGGAGCAGGCGTCTCATCAGCAGTGGTGACTGGAGAAAACCACAGCAAGTAATAAAGATGCCTCTTGGTCTCAATTCTTCGGCATCTTTGTTCCTGTTCGCAAGGAGTTTAAAATAATTCTCACTGCACAAAAAGAAAGCAGTAACAGCTAGAATAGGGTTAGATGAAGTACCAACCTGAGGATATGATGCAACTGCAAAGGGATAAAAGCCAGTTTGCTCTCCGTTTCATTTTTGGGGTTTGGACCCAATCAATGCAGCCCCCTCAGATTCCTGTTGCCCTAACAGGAGAATAATGATAGAGATCATCTGCTCTGCTGCACCAACCTGGTCAAGGCCTTATTGGCAAAATTGGCCTCTTATTCTCTCGTTTTTCACTAGGCGCCTAACGGGCTGCAAACGGGCTCTGAGATGATGGGGAGGCGCCCAGGAGCACAAAGCTTTCCTCACTCATCCACGACTGCTGCAGAGCTGCGCGTCGTGATACTTCAGCTTCTTAGCTAAATTGAATCTTTAAAACAAAGGTAAAGACATTTTAGAGTCACAAACTTCAGTGTGTTTTATTTGGGATCTTATATGATAGACCAAAGCAACGTCGTGCGTAATCATAAATGCAAAAGCATTATTGAATCTTTTGTACAAATAAAATTGCTGGTTGAACGCGTTCCACCCCACAGAATATAAAGTTTGCACCATTCAATTCAATTCAATTCAATTCAATTCAATTTTATTTATATAGCGCCAAATCATGAAACATGTCATCTCAAGGCACTTTACAAAATCAAGTTCAATCATATTATACAGATTGGTCAAAAATGTCCTATATAAGGAAACCAGTTGATTGCATCAAAGTCCCGACAAGCAGCATTCACTCCTGGGGAACCGTAGAGCTACAGGGAGAGTCGTCTGCATTGTACATGGCTGCAATCCCTCATACTGAGCAAGCATGAAGCGACAGTGGGAAGAAAAACTCCCCATTAACGGGAAGGAAAACCTCCGGCAGAACCGGGCTCAGTATGAACGGTCATCTGCCTCGACCGACTGGGGTTACAGAAGACAGAGCAGAGACACAACAAGAGAAACAAAAAAGCACAGAAGCACACATTGATCTAGTAATCTGTTCTACATTAGATGGTAGTAGCGGGTGAGCCGTCTTCTCTGGATGATGTCACAGTTAACAGAACGCCAGACCAGGTGTACCTACTATGAGGTTTTAAAGAAAGTACAAGTCTTTTGGGGTATCTTTCTACCAGCACATCCAGAGATTGACATTTGTCATTCATTCTTTTTAACAAAAAAGCTCAAGATTAGATGTTAGCAGCAACTTTTCAGCCTGGTCCCAGATTAGCAATTGGAGACAGGCCTGGAGTTTGACTAGACCATTCTAACACGAACATGGTTTAGTCCAAACCATTCCAAGGTAGCTCTTGCCACGTGTTTTGCATCTTTGCCCAGCTAGAAGGTGAAGCTCCAAGTCTTTCGCAGCCTCCAACAGGCTTTCATTCAAGATCAGAAAAAGCATCTCTGCAGTACCATCTGCTGCAGTTTTAAGTATCCTGTGTGCATCTTCATATACAATAAAGCTAGAAGGGCGATCAGTAATGTGACAGAAACACCAGGCTTCTATGCTCTACATGCAGAAGCAGAAACAACCAGAAGAAGGGAAACATGAAGCAGCCCTTGACTACTTTAAACAGCGTCAGCTGAATGTGCCATAGTGTTAGGTAGCACATAGACAAAGAACCACTGATGCTTTGCTGTCAGCATTTTTCTTCACAATTATGTCTGCGAATGATGCGAGTGAACAAAAGACACAAATGGTTGAAGACAAAAGGTAAGCTGAGCTGAATTGTTCCTCTAGTGCCACTCCATCTGAATGCCTGTATGGCTTTTTGAAAACACTGCGCAAGATGCCTGTTGGCACCTAATTAAATTACTAAGAATTACATTCCCATGTATCCTTGCATAGGAGAAACTATTCTGTAAACACACCCTCTGTCCACAACAGTCACAAAGAGGTGCCAGGCTATTAGAGGCGCCTTTTGTATCCTGTTAGGTACACGCCTCACCCTCAGAACAATCAGGCCGGTGTAAACGAACAACACAAGATTGGGTTGAAAATCCTGCACTTCAGCTCTGTGCTGCACGGTGGCAAGAAAAAAAATGACTTTCATTAAATCACACTGAATTTTATACATCAGTGATGATAAGCTCTCAAAGGGTCCAGCCATCAAACAGAAGTGCCTCAACTCCTGCGATGGACCTAATGGCGTGATACCGCGCTACTTCAGAAATAACATTACGACGTAGACTGCAATTCTTGCAATGACTCTAACCAAACAATGTTGCATCCAATTTACTTTAGCCATGGTTATTAGCCGCATTCGGTGTGTGTGAGTGGACTGGGAGACCTGTGATCAGACCCCTCACTGATAAAGCAAGGCTACAATGCCGCAGCTCTGATTTACACTGCGTTCAAAGGGAAACAAGAAAGGCCTACAGTGATGCAACATAGTAAAAGATACACAAAGAAATGGCCTTTAAAGAGCTGCGGAAAGTGCAAAGTTATTCATACTTTTCCCATTTACTCACATTGTTGTCACATTACAAGTACAAAAACTCCAATTTATTTTATCATGACTATATTTGAGGGAGACACATAAAGTGGTGCATAATTTTGCAGTGAAACGAAAATGGCTAACTTTTTCACATTTTTAACAAATAAAAATGTTTTGTGTGGTGTTTATATCGATACAGCTCCCTTCACTCTGATCCTCTTAACTAAAATGTAGTAGAGCCAATCACATCCAACCATAAAGCTACAAACATTTCTGTTGGAGTGCGAAGAAATATTGACCAGACATAAATCTAGAGATTGTGAAGGATTAAACTAAATATGATTTAGAACAAAAACTGTTTTCTTTAAACAACAGTTATTAAATAAACCTAAAAATGTACCTATTATTCCAAAGGAGTCATCTAGTTATCACTGTAAAATAGCTTTTGTTATCTCAATGTGGTAATTATCCCTTTATCACAAGATAACAACTGAAGAATACGTACGCCAGGAAAAACACTTCCAACAGTCGTCATTGGTTTCTGAACTTTAGCATCTGTATTATGAAGATCTACTGTAGGTGTGAGCATAAGCACAGTGAAGTCTCTCTAATTGGCTAATGATACATTTCCCAGTCAGAGGTTAAATGCAGAGCAGCAGAAAGTTTACAGGCTCCTAAATGCATTTTACAAATTGCATCTATGGACTACTTTTCAACTGCAGCTACAACGACAAAGAGGGATTTGAAATATTTTGTAGCTGTAGTTGGCATTAGGGCCAAATATGAAGTTTTTGGTCTACATGGAGAACGCTAGTTCTGCTGCAAAACTATCAATGTTCATAATTCTGAAAATACCATTTTCACCATGATAGTGATAATATCATGATGTGGGAATGTTTTTTGTTTTGTTTTGTTTTTATTTCCCCCCTGCAGAGAATTGGAAGCTTGTCCGAGTTGATGGAAAGAGGAATGAAACTAAATAAAGCGCAACATTGGTAAAAAAAAAAAAAAAAAAAAAAAAAAACTCAGACTGTAGCGCAAGTTTTCAGGAGGACAACACACTGTAAACATCTCATCAGTTCTACTGTGGAAAGGTTCAGATCAAAATTAGTGGATTCATTTGTTACAACGCCGGGCTTAAATTCAATTGACAATCTGTAACAAGACGTTAAATCTGATCTTCACAAGCGCTACCATTCAGTTTTTAGCTGCACCTACTTTCAAGAGAAAAAGGAGTAAGCCTGTAAAAACATAGAAAGGCAAAAATTTTTAGATTTTAACACAACATGACTCCTTTAGTTTTAACATTGCAATTTCTGCACTACGTTGTATTGTCCTTGTACATATAATCACTCCACCACCAAAAATAAGTAAATGAATAAATAAAGATTGAGGTTGTCATTAGAAAGACATGTGGAATGCTCTTTATGTACATCACACAACACTGTTACTGGAAAACTTTCCAGAGGCTGCAATGATGAACATACCCTGGTGAGGTAATTTATCTTATAGAGTGATGATGATGATGATGATGATGTTTGGCTTTTGTGCATTAAAAAAACATGAAGGGCACATGACCAAGGTGATTCTGCATTGCCAAAAACAAATATTTGCTGAATTTTATTAACTTAAACTTCACATTTCCACAGACTTCAGCAACGTCATTTAGAAACTCCCCAAAGTGCTGGAAGGCAATCAATCTTTCTCCCCTCTAGGTGAAAACAATCTACAGGTGTGATCAGATCTGAACACACATGTAGATTGTTTGCCAAGCAGAACTCAGTAGAACAAGGTGTCCTCCATTATGTTCAACAAAAAAAGCTTTGAGCAAAGAGACACAACGTTCGAGGTAATTTATTGTTTCCCTTCGGAGTAAAGACCTTGGATGTGTTACAGGCAACGTCGCCTCTTACGGTCTGTGGAGTGCTTTAAAAGGTTCCAGTCTTCTGACTGGGTAACAAAGAAAACTGTCAGCAGTCTGAAAGTGCCAGTTTGTGTCTTTTGCCAGCAAAAGGATG